>NW_004524718.1:214682-229336 GCF_000260255.1 Octodon degus
GGGAGATAACAATTATTAACACAGGACTTGAAAAGAGATAGATAAATTGAACAAGTCAGTGTATCTCTAAGCTTTGAGGAATAGTGACACAATGGTGCACAACCATGGTAAAAACATTGTGGGGTGAGATGTCCAGGCAAGTAACCTAGAGTGAGGCTACAAATAGGAACCAAGACCCAAGCACATGTGTGGTGCAGAGGCATTCAAGCTGTTTCCTAGGAGAACAGAGGTACTTACACTGAGTGGGAACCCCTATGTATGTAGTGCTGACTGAGACACACAGCCTAGAAAGTACCCACAGGTAGTATTTTCCACAGCATCTCTAGTTTTCCAAGGGGAGAAAGCACCCCATCCAATTTCCTTACCCAAGAAAGTTGGATCCTCAGTATGATGTAGGGCAGGGAGTCTTTGTTCTTTTCTTGTTGCTGAGGCAACATACTCAACACCCAAAGTTAAAAGGAACAAAGCTTATTTAACTCACAGTCTTAGAGGTTTCAGCCCCTAATTGGCAGGGTGGTATATCAAAGAATACACAGCTAATGTTGGGCAGAGGGAAGTGAAGCAACAAGGGATGGCCACAGCTCTTCCTGTCCCTTATATCTTATCCAGGCTACTTAGGGCAGGTGGCACCCACTCCCTTAAAACTATAGCCCTTGATGCTAGCACTGCACCATGAATCAATTCCACCTTCACACAAGCTAGATGAAGCCATCTCTGAAAAGCCCCACATGAGGCTTCAGGGATATCAAAACTAAAGTTATAATAGAAGGGGTGGATGATGAAGCACAATTCACCAATGCTGCTCTGGTTACAGTTAGAATCAGATATTTCCATTGAATTGAACATTTGGGTATCACCATGTAAGGTTTGAAACCTTTACATTTCATAATCATTGGCCATCACTACCTTCGCAGGTACCCTGCCATCACTAACAATGGATTAACCAATGACCCTCCTTTTCAGGACAATGCAGGTAACACATGTAAAGGACATCTTGACTGATTTTACTCAGGTGTGTAACGTTACAAAGAATGAGAGGAAAAAAGAATAGCAATAACTGAAAGCAACAAAAATGAAATCAATTTGATATTTTGAGGTGTTATGGCTTGTATCTGGTTGTCTACATATGCCTCATGCCGTCATGGGGCAGATTTCTAGACTTTGTGATTAATTCATGATTCAGTGCTAGGATTATGAGTGTGAGTGCTGCTGGAATTATGAGTGTGAGTGCTGCTGGGATTATGAACATGAGTGCTACATCCCAGCTTGGGGCGGAGAGCCTGAGTGCAGCATGTGGGAGACAGACTAGCTCTCTGCTGCTGTTTGTTCTCCTACTCTTATTTGCTTTTGCTGTTTTGTTGTTTTCTGCTGCCACTGTGCTATGTACCACTCTTCCTTCTGCCATGTGCCACTCTGCCTTGGAGCCAGCTGATTATGGACTGGAACCTCCACTAACTATAAGCTAAATAAATTTTTCCTTCCTTAATTTTGGTCATCCGGTATTTTGTCCCACCAATAAGAGAAAAGTAATCAAGACAGAATTTGGCAGCAGAGAAGTGGGCTCACTGCTGTATCTAAACCTGACCATGTGGATTACAAGCCTTTGGGAATGTTTTATAGGAAGAGGTAAGAAGTGTTTGGAGATGTCACCTACATGAGCATGCTGGAACAGCTTCAGCTGTTCTATATTGGAGATTTTGGTCAGAGCTCAGAAGACAAGCCAGAAGGCTTACAGAAATCCTACCTGTAAAGACCAGGCTGGGGAGGTTTCTTCTGAGAAGAAAGACTGCATTTGTTGTTGGATTCCAGATGATTTATGCTTTGGCTTGGCAGAAAGTTTGTCTGCATTTTGCTTATGTCCAGACACTTTGTCTGAGACTGAGATCAAATATGGCAGAATGATTAATCTGACAAAAGAAATTTCAAAGCCATCAAATGTTGAAGAAGTGCACTGGCTAATGCTAGAAGGCTTTTAGTCAGATTTATGTTAAGAATCAAGAGCAAGGAGCCCAACAGGATTATTTAAAATTCTCTGAGTTTGACCAGAAAGGAGGTGCCAGTAAAGCTATGGAATGCAAAGATAGAGCTGAGATCTCCACTGCTTGAAAGGCACTACAGACTAGAAAAGATTGACTGAGGAAATCACAGGAGGAAAATGTCTCTGCCCTTTGCAGCCTCAGAACTGCAAGGGTGAAGGACTTTAAGGAGAAAACCAGGATGCCATGCTCTAGAATGGCTGTGCTGACCACACTGGGTTCAAGAAGGGACCACATAGAGAATTTCTTCCTTGGAATCAGGGTCAGAGTGCTCAGGATCCAGGCACTTCACCCTTACAGCCAAGAGAGAAGAAAATCTAACTACTGCTCCAGCTAGCAGCAGACATTGGCATCATCTACATGGTGTTGGTTTTAGGTGCCAGCAAAATGAAAGAATTCATAGTTTAAGAAGACCTCCACCAAGATTTCAGAAGGCCTGGGAGGCCAGGCAGTGTGGCCCTGATAGGGCAGTATGAGACCAGAAAGAGAGAAGTCTGGAAAAGCTCAGAATGTAAATCATCTAAGGGAAACTGCCAGGAGTGAGCAAAGCAAGCCTAAGAGAGAAGCTATGGGAGCTACCACCAAAAGTGTCATAGAGGCAGAGCCACAGGGAGCTCGTAATTTGCCACCAATTGCTTCGGATGTTCCACATGGATTATAGGATTTAACGTTCACCTTTCTGGATTTTGGGCTTGCTTTGTCCCTAATGTTGGTCTCCTGCCATGAGTACCTTTTGGAATGGTAATGTTTATCTTGTGCCATTGAAAGTTGGAAGTTAATTTTTCATTTGCATAAGACCTCATAACTAAGAGTTTTGCTTTAGGTCTTACAGGATTTTGGGACTTGGATTTTCAGCAATATGAAACCGCTAGAACTTTGGCAACTCTTAGACATGGACTAAAATGCCTTCTGCACAAAGAAATGTGCATAAGTCTTTGGGGTTTCAGGGGCAGTGTGTTAGGTAAAATTCATTAACTTGGGATCAAATGAGGAAGCCAGGCATGTAACAAGGAACCTGGATACATAACAGGGGCTTCTCTTATAGGGGGTTCAGTTAGCAACTATTCTTGGCTTTCTCAAGCTGATAGAGACATTTTTGGAAGATCAGTCCCTGAGGTTGATTCTTAAGGACACATGTGGGTACATTTGTTTAATCTTCTGCCTTGAGGTCATGCCTGCAGCTGTGGGTGTCTCTTTCTCACAGGTGCAATGTATCTCATCTTCTTCACTGAATACTTTGAAGGCCTAGCCCTTTCTGATTGTCTATAATATTATTATCTAACTCATCTGCTTACAACAAATTTATTTATCTCCTTAAACTCTTCTGATTAGAAAATTTCGGTTAGGGTACAAGTGAAATTTATGAATGAGAATTTAGCAAATAATCAAAATTTCCAACTCTTTTATTTCCTTAGGTAGATTCCACATCCTTTTTCCTACAGTATTATGTGGTACATTTACATGTCATTAACATTTCCTAAAAGGATCCCTTAAGTTTTCACTTTTCTATGAAATATTTCTCAAATTGCCTTCAAATACAATCAGTACTTTCAAAGTATCTGGTATAAAACAGATATAAATTGTGACTGCATATGCTTTCCTTCCACGTGATTGTGTATGCTCAGAAGGAGAAGATGTCTCTGTCTCTACATGCCCTGACTTTCCTCTTCTTATTACTCTCATACCAGCCCTGATCAGGGAAGAAGCTAGGGCACCTGAAGCAAAGAGGTTAAAAGCACAAGGCACCATAATCTCCTTGATCAGAAAATCTGGGACACAACTGATTTACATGATGTTACAGTACAGGTTCTCCTATGTACTGAGTCCTCACTGACCTTGAAAGGCTAGGGTCAAAATGTTGGTTGTCCTTGCAGCCCTTCTTTTCTCTAATTTTTGGTCTGCAAACTTAGGTTGTTAACCCTCCAGAAGAGAAGCTTATTGTTATTACCCCACAACATAGGCAGTTGAGCTTAACCTCACTATCTGTCTGAATAGCAAACATCTTTGTTATAACATGGAACAGGTATTTTCCATCAAGTATTGACATGTTAAGTTTTAAGTCCCTATAGAATATGAAGAAAAAAAATGTGAAAAATAAAAAAGTTAAAAAGTAGGAATAAACAGTTACATATTTTTACACAGAAATTTACAAATCTAACCATATACAGTCTTGTAGCAGGACAGTCCTGTGACGTTTTTGTTTCTTGTCTCTTGTTTCCATTTATTATCCTTTTTTAAAACAAACATTGACTTGAGAGACAGTATGGCAGCAATTGGTATGACATGACAATCAGTACATATTTAGAAGACCAGAATGACAGGCATTCTAAGCATGACCCTACCTTTCTTTACACATTGCTTTCTTCAATTCAGTTGCTTAGTTCATAGTATCAGCACATATAGTTAGTCAGGGTGAGAATCCTACCAACTAACTGCTAGTTTCCAAAAACACTCTGCAGGTTCTAAGGATCATTGCCTTACCCATCTTGTGAGTATAAATGTATGGCTTTGCCTCTGTCATGTTTCCTAGCTTTTCTCCTTGCCCTCTCTTCATTGTCTAATCCTCAAGTTCTCATTTTCCTATTAATTGTGTTATACTTTTCTATTTTTCTTTCTTCTTTTCAATTCTTATACTAGGGAGACTATATGATATTTACACATGTGGGTCTGGTTTATTTCACTTATGAGTATATCTTCAAGGGGCATCCATTTAAATATAAAGACTTTGAGTTTGTCATTCTTATTAGCTGAGTAATACTCCATTGTATAAAAATACACCATCTTTTTCATCCATTCCTCAGGTGATGGGCATCTTGTTTGTTTCTAAGATTTGACTATCACAGATTGTGCTGCTATAAACATAGGTTCACATATATCATTATGATATGACATTTTCAGTTCCTCTGGAAAAATTCACAGTATGGGGATAGCTTGTTTGATTATGATGCCACAGAGGAAAATGTTTGATGATGTAGAGTGTGCCTAAGGAGAGTCACATGGAGAGGAAACACTCTCTCAGGCTTTCACAGGGAGCACATTGGCCAAGCAATGGCCGTGACTCATCCACATGGCTGACACTGACAAAGGTTCTACAAATTGCAGTATAGGGTTTCAAGGTAAATCCTGAGGGGATTTGACTGGCCTTATCAGATACAAAAGTTGTATTTCTTCTTATGTAGGTATTGCTTTAACTTGGTCTTAACCATCCAGCAGAAAAGTATAAAAATAAGGTATAAAAAGTGAAGCCATATTAATATGCTGAGCTGTTAAAGCTCAAGTCAAAAACTTCTGACATTGCCTATCTTATGGAAAACCCACTACTATTACGGACTACTGGACTATATTGGAATATTTTGCTGAATTCGTGCACCTACAATATTTAAGTAACAAGGGAATGCCTCTTTCTGACAAAACTAAACAAGTAATGTGGATACAAATGAATGATCATTTTGTATCTGTGTACTCAAAATAATGTACATTCTCTTAATTCAATGAATAGAGATTTGTACTACTAGTGTTTGTGGAGAGAATAACATGTCTACATCTTGTACAGTGAATTACCAGTAAGACACCAATATGCAATGTATTAATTATTGAAACTGTGCTAGTAATTGGTTTTGAAACTCTCTCATTTCTATTTGTTTCTCAATAAAATTATCTTTTAAAAAAAAAACAGAAGGCAATGGATTCTTTCCTGCTATTATCAGATGCAAAATAATAGAGGGGGACAAAATACAGCCTCATTCTCCCAAGCTAATACTGGTATTGGAGAATAAAACAAATGTGTTACTTTGACTGCTGGTCTTGGGCAGTCTGCTATTGACTGAGCAAACACCCATCTTACCTCCTTCTCCCACCCAGTGATTGTGCTCGCTCAGTGAAAGCATCTGTCCTGCATATGATCCTGCGTGTGGATTCTGCCAGTGAGCCCAAGCAGCACCTCCCTGATTTCCCACAGAAGCTCAGCCTGCTGATCCCGGGACAGGCACAGGCAGACTCCAGGACGGCTGGGAGGGGCTCAACAACAAGATGGCGAGACTGGTCCTGACCGCTGCACACCAGGCTAAGCTTTACCCTCAGTTGGCTCCTGGTTTTAGTGCTGTTTGAGACCAGCAACTTGTTTCTTCCTCCGCATATCCCTAGTAGTAGCAAATAAAGCCTGGGGTGAATGTGGCCAACACTGAAGCTTCAGAAACAACCCCTGTCCCCACATGCATGTTTGAAACTGACACCATCCCCAGCAGGTGAGGCTTCTCTCTGAGAGGGAAAAAGGATGCGGAGCACTGCACCTGGTTACCAAGGGAGAACCTGTGGTGGCACCGTGGTGAGGTACACACTGCAGGCTGGAAATGAATGTGCCCCAACATTCGAGCTACTTTTTTCCTTAGCCTTTCCTTTCCCTTCAGGATACGTTTATTCAGATAACTGGGCACTTTCTTGGTGTCTGAGTTTGTAAATGCTATGTGGAAAGTATGGCTTTCCTGTCGATCTTTAGTTAATCAGTAAACAATTATATCACTTTAAGTTTTTCTTGGACACAAATTTGTCATTGTGTTGGCAACACTGTTATAGTCCACTTTGACAGCATCTGTTTTCCCACAGCCCTAACCAAGTGGTTCCTAAGTGAGGGTTCGTCCTGCAACATTTCAGAAAACATCACTCACTGCCAGCCTCTCAATGCTAATTCTTAGCAAGGGGGTGGCTGATGGAAGTGTGTTCTGCACTCTTCCCTTGGCACACATCTTCCTTTATTCTGGATAAATGGGACTATTTGCTCACACTGTACACTTACCTATTGTTTATAGATAGATATGTGTAGATGGCTTTTTTTTTTGTCAGAAATATTTATTTACTAAGTTTTACTTTGAAAAGAAGCAAAGATAAACATAACATGAAACTGAGTTTCAAAACAGTTTAGTGGGACACTTCCAATAGTTGATACATTGCTTATGCTCCTAGTAGTTGTCCACAGTAGACTATCTGGGTAGATGGGTGCAACTCAAGACCATACTCATAAATACCACATTGTCTCACTAGTGTGAGATAATATCACAAAAGAAGATCTGAAATGTGCAAGAAATATTGTGACCTGGGAAGAAACTGTTCAAAGCAAAAGACAAACTGCGATAGGGGAGAGAAGAAAGGAAAACATACACATATAAGTAAGATAGTTCTACAGCTAGCTTCTCTGAGTTCACTAAAAGAAAGTTTTGTGCTAATGTTGTAGAAAACACTCATTTTTTAATCTCAGTGGTATAGAATTTCAAGAACTGGAGCCTACCAAGTGTTTGAATGATGTGATTTAAGAAGGTGATGTTGAAAGCTACGCAGGGCACAGATGTGTTGTTCCTTTTTGCTAATATATCCTCTATTAAGATCTTAAAAGAATGGCCAAGATGTTACTTAGAATCATAATCAAAATAGACACACTCTCTTTTACAAAGAAGAAACAAATAAAACAAAATTTCCTTTTCAATGAATGAAAGTAGCATAAATGAAACAAACTGGTATATATCTAAAATATTTTTAAATACCTGAATGCATGATTTGGAGAATGATTTTAAATACAAACTACTTTCCCATTTATCTATCTTAGCAGGTTTTCCAAACAAAACTCAGCTCTTACTTTTCTTCAGTTTGGTCACCAAGAAATTCAGTTTGAGAGAGTAACCAATGCTATCTAACTAGTTACTATGTAAGAACATTTTGGTTAAATCATAAAATAAACCCAGCTTTTTACTTAATGTATTTTTAATGCTTCTCTTTTGTTACATGAATCTCTGCTACTACCAGTGTGAGTCTGCTGCCAATTTGTTATGCTAATCTTTCTTCCACTTTCTATACAGCATAAGCATAAATTTTTCATCTCCTAATTTCTAAAGATCCATTAAGTGAATTGAAATCAAAAGTCATATTATTCTATTTAATGTACCACATTAATGTCACAAAAGGCATTTTTTTCTCTTTCATAAGTGATTCTGCTTCTGAAAATTGAAGTTCAGATGGCTCTACTTCCTGCAGTCCTTTCTCCAATTTGTCTATCACGTAACAGTTAATTAGCTCAGATTAACAGATATATTTGTGGAAGATTGTGTTTTTGCTTTCATTTTCACTCTTCAAATAAAAAAAGAAAAATTAATTAGCATGTCATCAATTCATTTCTTTCTTCCCAGAAAATGTTTTGCTGGCCATTTTTTTTGGTTGTTGTTGTTTTGTTTTGTTTGTTTGTTGGTTGGTTTTTGGGTATCATTATGTACTTCAGCTCAATCTTGAACTCACTATAGCTTCCAATTTATTGCAATCCTCCTGCTTCAGCCTCCTGAGTACTGGGATTGCAACAAGGCATGACCACAACCAGATTGTGCTGGTTTCAAATAATACTAAATATTGTTTAGTAATTTTAGATCCTATATTTCACCATTTTAAATGTTTTTTAACATATAAAGATAAATATTATTAACAACTACTACTTATGGCAGTGAAAAGATCCGATATCAATTAATGACTGTTATGGTTTATATCTAGTTATCCCCCCAAAGCCTCATGTAAATCACGGGGGGTTCGCCACTTGAGGAGCAGTGCATGGCTCAAGGGATGGGGCCAGAGGACCAGGGCAGGGCTTAAGGGGCAGGGCCAGAGAGACAAGAACCATTACACTGACAGCATGTGCCTCCCATCCCCCCTGAGGCCTGGTGGTGGCCTCTCTTGGAGGTATGGAGTGGATAATCCTGGGCACGATGGCTCCACAGCCTCTCTTCCAGACCCCATAGCACAGGATGGCAGTGTCTTGAGCTCTTGCTATGTAATTCAGGCTGCTTTCAACTATGAAACCTCCAGTAACTGTGAACTAAATAAACCTTGCCTTCCCTAAACTTGAGTGTCGGGAAAAGCCTGTGTTCTCTTTTTATGTCTGCTTGCTATGTGACTTGCTTCTCCATTTGATCTTGATATAAGTAATTTTACCTGAGCAATTATGCTGCCAATCCTATTGGCTGACCATAGTTTTGTCTCACCTCATGCCCTCCTTATGTGTTCCCATTTTCCCAACTTAGACCCACCTCATCTTGTGATTTTGCTCTCTAAAAATTGCTAGGAAGGCAGAGTTTTTCACAACACACTCAGGTCTCTCTCTCAGGCAGAAGCTTTCTTTTCCTCAATAAATATATTCTATTCTTAATCTGTATTGTTCCTAAAATTCACTCTTCTATTTTAGAGAGCCAAACTCATATCAGTCATATAGCAGGTTGGGAGTTCCTTTCCCCCATGTCATTAGTTTCTGTTATACCTATTTAAAATGTAATACTAAATATTTCCTTGAGTTTGCATTGAGGTATAGTCATTGAATCCTAGAAAACTGTAGATTAAGAAAAGTTGGTCCTCCAATAGTATTCACTAAAAAAATATCATTTTATCATAACATTATGTACTACTCTGGTCAAGCTGGTCATTGCTTTCACAATGATATTATTCCTTTATCAATTTGAAATTGGTATGATTAGTGGAGCTATTCAGTTAGTGAAAATAGTTTGATATAATACTTCCCTGGTGCTTGAAGGGATTATATATGAATTGTACAGTGTCTCTACCCCATTTCCTCAACAGATGTCCTCCAAACTATCTTATGTCAAGCTTTACAGTGACATGCCCTTCATACTGCTGTGTCAGTCAGTGTTTAGGAGAATGTAAAAGTGGAGAGTACCTCAGAATGAAGCTTTCCTCATTCTATGCAACATCACAGAACTAATTAAATATATCTAAGGTGGATGCCATGGGGAGAAAGTAGTGGTTGATGTGAGAGTTGACTGATCTAGGGATTCAGAGAGGACTTTCTAAAGCAGGAACACTTATGAGTATTTCCATCTAAAGTATTGGAAATGAAACCAAATAAGGTATAAGAGAAAGACTGGCTCAACTGATTGACTGAAAGGAACTTACAGAAGCCCAAGGGATAATCGTCCTGAGATGAGTTGGGGGAGCACAATGCCTGAGGATTTATACCTAGGTTCAGGAATTTTGAATAGATTTAGCAATATAATTCTATGTGGGCCAAAAGGAAATAGGAAATGTTATGTTTCTCTACTGTGTCTTAGTAAATTTGGAAGGTCAGAGAAAGTTTTGCAGAGAGATTGTTTGAGGGAGTTAATTTTCCTCATCTCTCATGCTTCTAGGAAGCCTTATTAACAGAAGTTTCAGAGGGAAAAAAAAAAAAAAGAAGGTTCAGAGGAAACTGTAGCTTTGTACCTGCCTGCCATGACAGTCCTCACATTCTGCAGAAAGGAGAACTGATTCCATCATGGGAAGAGATGAGAAAAGAGTCCTTGCAGAGCTAAGCCTTAGGAAGAACAGTGTGCTGAGTCCACATCAAACACTGCATCAGGCCATAGTAAATGCAGGCAAAATAAAATTTTAAAAATGTTTCATGTTTTGGGGCTGAGGAGATGGCTCAGTAGAATAAGCACTTGCCTGGCAAGCACAGGGGCCTGAGCTCAATTCCTGGATCTGAAAAAAAAAAAAAAAAAATGTTTCATGTTTTGTCTTGTGGTCTGTGACCCACAGTGGAGTTGCCTGTCTCCTCCATAGTTGTAAACTATCCCACTTTCCGCACTGGTTGCTTTGAGGACCTAGCCTTCTCTGATTGCCTCTAATATTTTATCTACTTTAGTTGCTTATAATAGTAAGATTGCCCTTGACAGCTTTGCTATGTCATTCAGTGACTTTGAGCTATATTGAATCTTTAGGTTTCTATATAATCACAGATAATCAGAATAGTGATGTAACTTTCACTTTTGGAAGAAATGAACTGTAAAACCAAGTCCCTGAAATACAGATATTGCAATACATTTTATATTCAATTTAAAATACTTCAAAACAGTTGAATAAAGCTAGAAGAGTGATATTACATGTTCTGCAATTACATGCCATACTACTTTAATAGTCTTTGTAGTATTAAAGTTATAATATCTCTCATTTGTAGAAACAAACTTATATTTAAAACTTACATTTAATTCTGATTATTTATTTTTGCTTGGTTGACATAGTCATGTGCTACAGAATTGCAGAAAGTCCCTTCCTATCCATTCTTCACATTTTATGCTCTAAATCCTACCCAACACCCAAGGTTCAGGGTCTCTGAGCAAATACTTTTAAATATCTACTACTGTTTAGAAAACATTTTGTTTAGCTTTTGGCTGGTTAAAGAATACATTGCAATGAAAACAAGCTAAAGTCTATGCAGGAAAGGTAGCTTGAATGCAATTATCCTTTTTTTTTCTTTTCCTTTTTCATTCTTTTCATATTGTTACATTAGGAGTAATCTGAACTAGCATTATGACTTTTATTTTCAGCATTAAATGATTGTTCAGAAAATATGTATTTAGTTAGCTCTTGTGGTATGTTGAGATCTGCTATTGCTTTGGCCTTATGCCTGTACAATAGCTAAAGTAGAGAATTATACTAAAATGGCTTCAGATTTAGAACACTGAAATTCTGCCAGTTTTTCAGAGATGAGTGAAGAATATCACTTTTAATTCCTTGAGGATGGGACCTATTCTTTCAGTATTCATAGATGATCAGAAGTCTTTTTTTTCAAAGCAGTATTGATGACAAAATGAAGAGTGCCAGGAAAAAGAATCACTTAATAATTAAAAGCAAAATGTATGAGATTGGTATTTACAAGATTAATGAAATGTATATTTTACACATACATACTATTTATGAAATTATTTTATTACATGCAAATTTTGAATTGTTGGGCTATGCAGAATTAATTACAGGTGTCTTGAATTCCAAAAGCTAAGTTAAAAGAAATTACAGAGTTTTCAGATGAACTTTTAATATTTATTCATTTAAATGGTGTTGCAACAAATATTTGTATTTACTATCAACTCTGTTGCCCAAGTGACCAAATTTTCTATCAGAGATTATACATAACTTGTAACTGACTGAAGACTTCTCACCTGAATCATTAACCACTCATCAACTGATCAAACAATGGCACTCCTCAGAGTAAGGACATTCAAGAGTCCTTCTTTCCCTAATGCTAGAGGCTTATTACTTGTTTCCAAGGCACAAGAGACTTTATGAGAGTTTCTTTTTGGCAATGAAATCATCTGTGATAGAAAAATGCATGTTCAAAGCTCTAAGTGATAACCTAGGGCTGTCACCCAGTCTGTGGGGGGCATCGGTGATATCTGAAGGGAAGGAACAAGCAATGATGAGCACCAGCAAGATCAAAGTTCATGTCTTTTATATGAAAAATTTGAATTGTAACTTATTTCTTGTCTCAGTTAGGATATCTTATTGATAATAAATAAAAATGAAAGAAATACTAAAACAGAGTGTGTCATGACCTTAAAATTATTCTCTAGATAATTACAATATGAACAGTATTTAAAATGAATTTGATGAAGCTTCTCCACTTTAAAGCATATTACTAAATCTAAAATACAAATTCAAGGTTAATGTATTTAAATGCAATATTATACTAGGTTTTTAAACCTTGAAATCTGTATATATATTTAATTTACATATTTTTAAGCAAGATGAGTGTGTCATATATTTTCTAATAGTTTAGAATTTTGAAAATTAACTTAATAGAAACATACATACACAATGCATGCAGTGCCAGCCCCAAGCCCAGGCACAGTGAGCCAGCGATGGAGTCCAGGCAGAGTGGCGCATGCCTGTAATCCCAGCACTAGGGAGGCAGAAATCAGGAGAATCACTACAAGTCTCAGCTGCATAGTGAGATCTTACACAAAAAAAGAAATGTTATGCAAACATATTTCATATTTGTTCACATATAAATATGAGGATTTAAACTGACTTACCAAATTTATGAAGCAGTGTATGGTCACACATACAAAGATCACATAATGCAATCAAAATTCATTTGCCACTACATAAAGTTATTGAGTAAAGAAAAAAATTATTGAAAAGTTTTTAATATTTTGGATGTACTACATTGTCTCATAATTAATGGTTTGCTATTGATAACGTATACATAAAAATGTTCTAGAATTATTTTAGTATTCAGCTGAAATTGCTGGTTTAAGTTCTATGGGTTAGAGCATTTTTTGATTACCCAAAGATTAAAGCAGAATTTTTATGTCTACTCTTTATTCTGGGGCAGCTTGTCAGCTTGGCAGAATGTCTAGGTACAACTCAGAGAGCAAAATTATATTTCAATAAACATGTAAATTTTTTTCTCCTGGTATTAAGCATCTGCCAAATATTATGATGCTAATTATCACCTTTAAACAAGCCAGAAATACATTAAATATTATCAAATGAGTATGATGAGATGGAATTGCAGACTCTACATATGCTGGACATTTTGTCATCCTTTTTTAATATACAGAAAATAATTTATGAAAAATAATGTTTTCCTTGAAATCCAATGATGTACAGTGGTACTTCAGTTCACAACTTGATTCATTCCATGATTCCAGCTGACAACCAAATTGCTCATGAACTGAATCAAATTTTCCTATAAGGTCAATGTAAATGTATGTCTGTTTCAAAGCATTTCTATTTTTAAACCACAAATTCACAAAGCAAAGTACAGTGCAGTGTAAAGACAGAGAACACTAAACATCCTTGAAGTGGCTTCTGGTGCTAAAGACAAGTGGCTGGGGAGGAGGATACTGTTTTTGGGGGAGAGCTTCTCTCCATAAGGATATCAGGACCATCTCATTCATGAATTTTCTCTCTTTCTCATCTTTTAGCTCCCAGGACAATGTTCAGAAATTCTGCCTAATGTCACTTTTTTTTCTGTGCTTCATAACACTCTGGAAACGAGAGGCCATGTTATCACCCATAAGAGTCCACACTCTGGTCATTACAATTATGTTGAGCTTCTGTTTCTCAAAGAAATCTGGCAATCATTCCATTTTTTTCCATAATGGACTTTGGCACATTACTGCTAACCTCCTCTCTGTCTTCTTCCTCAGTGGAATGCTCTTCATCAAGTGCCTTCTGCTGCTCACTCAAGTTCAGCATGTTCTTCCCCTGTAAGGTCCTCAAAACACCTCTCAGTGTCCACACCATCAAATCCAGACCCATATTCTGGCCAGTGGATACAGTATTTCCACTACCTGCACATCAAGCAGTTCAAAATCAGCTTCTACCCACAATTTCATCCAGGCTGAGTTTAAATTCTGCAATGCGACATCTTCCCACACTTTGTCATTGAGGTTGGTGCAGTGGAGGACATTGAAATGCCATTTCCAGGACTCTGTCATAGTCAAGGACATCACTACAGGGACATCAGAACACCTAGCGAAGGCCACCTGTATGCACAGCTTCTCGAAGTTGCAAATGACTTTCTGGTCTATTGGCTGCAGAAGTATGGCATTTGGGGAGGATCCTGAGCTTTATGAAGCTATGTTCAGCATTCATGTCATGCACCAAGGCTGGAGGATGTACCAGGGCACTGAGCATGAGAAGCCAAGCACCTATTGGGCAGCTGATCGTCAGAAGCACATTTCTTAAGGGTGCTTGTGAACATTTTGAGCATTATTCGGGAGAAAATTGCCTTGTGACCCAGGATTTCACTTTGGCCTTTCTCATGATAGGCAGTCTGGCTTTGTTCATATTCTCTTTCTTCAATGCATGAAG
>NW_004524718.1:231721-237597 GCF_000260255.1 Octodon degus
AAAAAAAAAAAAAAAAAAACCCAAAAAAAAGCTTATCAAAATTACGTCAAATCCTGCCTCACCATGTCTTATTGTACTATGGATGCCACTTCTCTGTGGAATTTATCAAACTGCCCTACACTGGCTTTAATCATGTGCTTCACTTGTATAGGGGTTTCCTTGCAAGATCACTATGTTGTTTCTCAGATCATAGTTAACTATAATCCGCCAGATGTTTCTCACTCAACCACAGCAGCAAAAGTTTCCCCTCCTCTTCCAGCAGTTCTTCCTCTGCTTGGCTAACTTCAGTACTCTTTTGGCCACAGAAGCTCCTTTGTTGACATCTTTATTCTTTAAAGTAGTTCAGATTGTCACATTCACCATCTTGCCATCCAAGGCCAGATCAGTCACACAGAAACAATGTTTATGCTTTTCTACAATTTCCTTCTTCAGTTCATTTTCAATTTACTTCATTTAAACTCTTCTTACCACTTTTGTTGTGCGCTTTCTTGTTACCTTTATTATTGTCTGCAAGAAGATAAGACAAAGAAAGAAAGAAAGAAAGAAAGAAAGAAAGAAAGAAAGAAAGAAAAAAGAAAGAAAGAAAGAAAGAAAGAAAGAAAGAAAGAAAGAAAGAAAGAAAGAAAGATAAGACACTCACTATCACTGTGCACTTGCATTTTACCACCAGGATTGCTTTTCACTTTCTTAGGAAACATGCCAGATTGAGTAATACCATACAGTACCTTATTCCTAAATAGAGCATAAAACTCCTCATAGAAAGTGTCCACAGGTCTGTCCATGACCCCTATCTCAACTGGACAACACCATGACCAGTGTCAGAATGAGGGAAGCAACCATAGTCATGTCCATAACCAGATGGGAAGTTCTCAAAAAGAAGCAAAATCTTCCAGATGCTTCTTTGCAAACCAAATGTTTATGTACAGAAGCATTTGCAAGCTGAGGTGCTACAGTTTATCTAAATTTAAAGTTAATATGTGTGAAAAATATTATACATAGTGTCCCATTTAACATGTACAGTTCAAAATTTATGTTGCCAACCTTCTATATGTTATAATACATTAGAGTTTATTACAATTATAGATTCTCATATTTTGTACATTTATCATTTTATATGAAATCAAGTTTTGGTTTAATTTCACTGAAAATAAAGTGGTGTCTTGTGTCGTTGAGGTGAATCCTAAGAGTATGTTATGCAAAACCTACTGAACAAAACTAGGAGGAAATTAACATGTAAAATAACTTCTCAAAAAAAAATACATATGGCTGGGGAGATGGCTCAGTGGAATAAGCACTTCTTTGACAAGCTCAAGGGCCTGAGTTCAATCCCCAGTTCCACTAAAAAAAAATCATAAAAAAGAAAGAAAGAAATAAGTTCTCACTTCCTATTCACGGAAAATCTAGTTTCAAAATTTCAAAAAGACTTTGATGTGAGATTTACTTTATATCTATATTTAATTCATTTTTGAGGACATTTTAAAAACTTAATTCCATGAATGTTAAGCTTCCAGTGATGGCTGAGATCTTCATGGCCTTGAGCCTCTGCAGCTCAGCAGTCACTATGGTTGCTCCACATGAAGAATGCAGGCGATACCCATGATATGGACAACATCTGACCATCATACTGAAGTGCTGTGCATTTAAAGAATTGTGCGTTGCTGATGAACAGATAGATGAATACATTGCACCTGCTAATTTGAGTACTAAAGATATACTTTTATTTGAGTCAGAAAGATTTTTGAAGGAGTGATAAAATGTGGGAAATTGAACTTACTGGTATATTTTAGAAACTGTGAGAAATAGAATCTGAAATCAAGATTAGAATACAGTAGCAGGTGGGTCAGAAATCAGTTAACATAGATTCAGATAACATGTAGTAACTTTTGAAAATGGAATTAAAAATAGTAAAAGTAAAGCAGGAGAGAAACGAGAACTGATTTTTTTTAGACAAACTTACTGGAGGAAGCACATATATGTTTATAGCAGGTCATCTCTACTTTTGTTGCGTGGTCACCAACAGCTCTCAGGCTCCACCCTGCCTCTGGCCCTGGCCACAGCGGGGCAGATGAATAGCTGCAGATTTCAGATCACAGTGGTTCCTGTCTGCACAAGGTAACAGCAGGCTGTTTCCTAACAGCAGTGAGCTCCCAGGCCAGTTGTCTTCCTTTACTCCTTTAACTGTTGAGGTCCTGCTTGGAAGCTTTCCCTACTCCCTCAAGGGCCACATTTATAAAAGCGATAAATCATGCATATATTCTTTGAGTGTGTATGCCATGATCAGCCCCACAGTCAAGACTTAGGTAGGCTGGGGAGATGGCTCAGTAGAATAAGAGCTTCCCTGGTAAGCGCAAGGGCCTGAGTTCAATCCTCGGTTCCAAAAAAAAAAAAAAAAAAAGACTTGGGTAGGTTTCCTCCTGCCTTTGCAAAGTGGTCTAACAACAGTGTGAAACAAAACTTTATGAAGATTTGTTCTAATAGAGTTTGTGGACAGGATATCATGTCTGCATCTTGTACAGTGAATAACCACTAAGACAACAATATGCAATGTATTAATTATTGAAAGGGTCCTACTAATTGGTTTTGAAACTGTCTCATTGCTATTTGCTTCTCAATATAATTATTTTTTAAAAAAGGAACTTTGTGAAGTATTCATAATGAGTTTTAGCACAGGCTGAATGGTATAGGCGTTACAATTCCCTTCCCCACCCTCCAACAAATATGTAAATATATATTAAATATATATATATATATATATATGTACCTTGAAGGTCTGAGAATTATAATTCTTACTTTTTTTCTCTTCTTTTAAATTCAAATTCGCATTTACTATAAGCCTACTCCCTATAATTTTTTTTTTTTTTTCGGAACCAGGGATTGAACTCAGGCCCTTGTGCTTGCCAGGGAAGCACTTATTCCACTGAGCCATCTCTCTGGCCCTTATAATTTTTAAAATTTGAAAAATGTTAGTTAGCTTTCCAAAGCTAAGCATGTGTCTAGAAATTGTGAGCTGTGGGAACACTCATCTGCAACTGCACCTGGAGTTGCACAATGTCCACGATTCCAGAGCAGCCCGTATTAAGGCCATTGCTCCCTTTGGTAGGTGGGAGAGAGGTTACTGAGTTGTGGTTAGTGGCAACTCGCCTGCTACATAGAATGTCTTTGCCAATAAGCTTCTCAAAAGTGGAGTTGGCAGAGGAAGGATGATATACACATCTTGCCTAGGTTAACTTAAAATTTTCTGACCTGAATTAGTGGAAATAATGTGTAATACTTTAGTTGAAATAATCTAGAAATGTTTATAAAGAAACTATCATAATGAAACATGTTTTAATAATATTATGCTGGCTGTGAGAAAATATTTACAATTCAGGAAAATTAGGCTGTGTTAATCTGCTCCAAGAACATAATAAGTATTATAAGAGATAAGAAATAATATATTTCCTAGCTTCCTGGCTCCCAACATATCACCTTTTTTGTTCTGTATTTTTCAGAGATGGTTGAAAATCAATCGAATATATGTAGGTGGGACTTGACCCAGTGCCTAAAGCAACCAAGTTACCTCACTCCTGAGATGAACATCCTTTTTGGTTAAGGTTTGCTATCAGTTGCTAGGCAACCAAGTGTCATGTGCTATTAATTTCACAAAAGTGTAAATAAATGACAGTTTTGTTGTGAAAAAAAGGGGGAAAGAAAAAAAATATATATATATGTGTGTGTACACACAAGAGTTAGGATAGATATACAGTTACTTTCTCTTAGTTCACTGAGAATGAAAGTTTGTGCTAATATTCTTTAGAATATGACAAGATATGTCTTCATCTTGTCCTCTGAATAACTGCTATGAAGACAATAATATGCAATGTATTAATTATTGTAAACGTACTACTAACTTGTTTTGAAACTGTTTCAAAAAACTGTATTTTATCTTGTTTCCTCATTAAAATGAATAAAAATTAAGAAAAGAAAAGCACACTTGGTACTACTGTTTTCAGAGCAGTTTTAGACTTGCAGCAAAACTGAGAATTAGGAAGATTTCCCACGTAACTCCTGCCACTATTATCATCTCTGCATAGTTTCCAGCCTGAGTGGGACATTGGTTATAATTCATAAACTTAGGTCTAAAACATTATTATTTAAAGTTTAAAATTTACATTAGGCTTCATGCTTATTATTGCACATTTTATGGGCAAAGTCAGTTTTCCATTATTCGACCCTTTCTTCTTCCCAATTCCTAGAAGCCTTAATTTCTTTAGTCTTTCTATTTATCTATTTCCACAATGTCATAGGCTTGGGATCAAACATTATGCATTCCTTTTCAGATTGACTACTTTTTCTTAGTAGCGCATGATTTAGAATTTTCTAGACTTTATCTTGAAAAACAGCTCCTTTCTTTTCAGTGGTGCATAATATTCTGTTGTCTGAGTGTGTCATTCCTCTACCCAGGGAGCTCTCAGTTGAAGTTTTGACAAGGAATCAAATTCCAATAAACATGTGAAGGATTTTTTTTTTTTTGGACCAAAATCTTTGGTTTCATTTCATTAGTGTGAATACTAGGGAGAACAGCTGCTGCACCTATGGCAAAGGGTTTCACAAGAAACTGCCAAACTGCACTGCGAAGGGCCTACAGTATCACATTCCTACCAGCAGTGAAGAGGGAGTTCCCATTTCCATACACACTTGCCAGTATTTGGTCTTGTCAATGTTCTGTACACTGGGGATTCCAATAGATATTTCCTGCTATCTCATTTATAGTTACATTTACATTTTCTTCGTGATGTATTATCTGGACTATCTTTTGATAAGGCTTATTTTTCTTCAGAATATCTTCTTTGATGATGTTATTTCTTAAGAACATTTGGTCATTTTTTTTCAGACTAACTCTACCTTCTAAACCCCAAGGCAGCTATACTAAATTTTTATATCAAGCAAAAGAAAGTGTTTGAGGAAATGATTATAATTAATATGTAACTCAGAGCCAATTAATAGGAAGACATTGAATAATGTTTACAAAAATAAGGAAGTAAAAGTTGTTGATATATGCATTTCAGAGTCTAAAGACAACACAGGGAGGTTGGGATCTTGAGAAAGAATAACAGAATATAGCACAGATAGTCTCCTAAAGAAAAGAACAGAAGAATTTTATTCATTTTATACTCTGTCCATAAAAACATGCATTAATTTTTTGATGTAGAAAAGAGGTATTTATCATACTTGTACTAATTTTTACTTCTTTTGAAATTCAGATGCAAGTGCTGAGGTAGACCTATACCTTTGTCTGAGATAATTTGCTTCGGGAATTAATTACATTTAAGGTGGGAAAACCATAATACCTATTAACCTCCGTTCTTATTTACTGGTGGTTGATTCAAGTTATTAACTTTGAATCATAGTTCTGAGTAAATTACTCTCTCCTTCCTGTCATCACACACACACACACACACACACACACACACACACACGTTCTTTCACAAACACACACATTGACCCAGTTTCCCAGGTATAACACCATGCCACTGTGCTTATTTACAAACCAGCCAACTGGGTTCATGAGCATGCAGTTAAGTGATGGAACATTTTTCAATTTTCTGCAATACTGAACCCTAAAAGCACTTATTGGCTTCTGTAAATCCAGTGCTGAAGCTTTTTTTCAAATCTGGAGTAAAATATCTAAATCATGTTCAGCACATTGTACCTGTCCTCAGAGGTTGTTTACAGACATATATAGTTGTAATTTTTTTCTGGTTTTAGTTCAGTGTGTTGCATTTCTTCTTCTCTCTTTTCTTTCTTTTTCTTTTTCTTTTTCTTTTTCTTTTTCTCTTTCTTTCTTTCTTTCTTTCTTTCTTTCTTTCTTTCTTTCTTTCTTTCTTTCTTTCTTT
>NW_004524718.1:237697-246432 GCF_000260255.1 Octodon degus
CACACACACACACACACACACACACACACACTCCCACATAAACACATGCATAGTCACACTTTTGGTACCACAAGATAAGTTCAGTATAATGAAAAGACATATAAATATTATAGATATGACAATTTAATTGTCCAACCTATATCCCCATAGTTTTCCTTTAAATAGTTCCTGGTACAGTATATGTTTTGCTATCTACGGCTGTTTACACACTTCCTTTCTGCCACTGAAATTTGTTTTCTCGGAGTTTGGTTAAGAGCTTAACATTACTTTAGATGCATCAACTTTGCAAATTAAATTCATTGCTTTGCATATAACATCACAAATTCACTTTATATTGAAAATTCAGTTATCTCAAATTGGTAAAATATGTTTTTGTGTTGTTCTTTTTTCATTGGTAAATTGGGATGGTGAGTTCATCCAATGTAGTGGACCATGAGGAGTGCTTAGCCCAGAGCTTGGAACACAGTAATCATTCTTCCTCACTCCACAACACAGACTTTATAGGAGTACTTAGGGTGCTCCACATCTGACTTCACATGATGGTGATGCTGCTGACAGTAGCAACTTCACAACTCAAGCCTGCTTTTCTAGGAAAATCTTTAAATCTTTGAAGAACTGTTAATTTTTCCATCTCTAAAAAATTCACTTTAATCTATATACTTTACAGCTGTCAGAGATAGTGGTTTTTCAACAATATTTCAAGTATTTCACATATCTGAAACTCAAATCGTATGGACTCTGCCTGTATTTCCTGTAACAATGTCCACTATCAGCCACTTCTGAACAATGCCACCTTCTTAGCACCAGATGTGCCAACTCCATCATTGCTAAAATTGTGTTCCTTTGTTTTTATGTGATTATGACTTGTAGTGAGTTTTAGACCTGCCAGAATTATTGATGGAAAATGATAGCTTTTTGAGACATGTGAGTAGAAATCTTATTGTAGCATGTTGTGATATTTCAAGAACCATTAACTTACACAATATTAGTAGAAGTATTAAGTGGCTGACATTCATAACATATGACACATGCAGTTGAAGCATGCTGACACTTTTACTCTGAGATAAAATGCATGATATATGGCTCAAAGAACAAATCCTAACAAAATATTAAAAACATCTACTACTGAGAACATTTCTTGTTTACTTTTTAATATGTTTCACATAAAAATGTCTAAAAGATTGCTCACACTGACATAAATTTAATAGGAAAAGAATAATATTGAAATTATGTATATTGGCAGAAATGCTGTCGCACAACTGACAGCAGCAGCAAGTCCAGGACATTTGATACATCATAGATCTGAGCCCTAAATGTGTTTTAAAAGTATCTTGTGGCTCTTGACTAAGGACCAAAGGACAATTCTGAGACTTGCTGTCACTATGACAGATTGTTTTTCAACTATTAGTTTACCCATTCTTTAGCGCTGAGTTTCACAGAATATTTCTGCATGCTATATTAATTCTTTTGAAACTTGATCATAAGGCACCCAAGTTTCCAATACATTCAGTTTTGTTCTCACAATGTACTAAAAATCCTATTGAAATCTTCATTGGAGGATTGATTTAGATATTAAGATTCAGGTATCACAAAATGAGTTTCCTGGTCTTTTATAATCTAGACATGTTATAACATGTGTTCCTACACATTATTTTATTAAAACACATTCTATTCAATCTTTGAGTTGCCTTTCACTTACTGTTTTTAGTTAGACAAGATATTCAAGGTACTCAGATTTTAAATTATGCTTAAATGTCACATAAACATATATATATATATATATATATATATTTGTGTAATAATATTTTTACCTAATGTGAAAACATTGAACATGAAATAACCATTGGACTAAAGTCTGCTTTTGTTTTTGTAGCTAACATCAAATCCTAATCCCTATTTAATAAATAAAAAGAATGAATGAACAAAATGGGATGAATCAACTTGAGCATCGTATAGTACATACTGTCTTTATAACATGTGAACTAATATCACACAGAGAATAGCGAATGCATAAAGTTAAATTGGCAGTCAAAAATGATTGACATTTTGAAATTAAGTTCATTAGTGCATCTTAGGTGTACATAATGATTGAATTCATCATAATTTGTACCTATACATGGTCTACCTTGATTCTTTTTTTCTTCATTCCCCTTCCTTCTTTTCAAACCCTCTTTATTTACAAAATTTTTCTTCTTGTGTAGTACTCTCCAAAGAGACAAAGCTGATATATTGTATATGTGGAAGGAGAAAATGAGAGCAAGAAAGAGATTAAACAGTTCAGTAAAATGAATTATCTTATTTAACACACTGTTTCTAGGAAGTCCTTAGATGGATAGCATTGGTGAATTAAATACTTAGGCAAGATGCACTTTGAGTCACAGTATGTGAACCAAGGCCCAAAACTGAGAGCAGTCTAGGATGTGGCTACATGTAATAGTTGACATAAAACTGACTCAAAAGACAGTGAAAGCTGCTGCTCCAGCGCAGAGGCTGCCTGGAAAGCTCTTGTATTCTAGAGAGGTCAGCCATTTTGCTTTGTGCATGTCTTCCCCTGATCAGAGAGGCTCATCCATTTCTGGGAGAGAAACCTGCTTTATCCAGACTACTGAGTCAGATATTATTCTTAACCTGAAACACAGAAACACAAAGAATGATGGTTATAAAAATACTTGGGAACACTGTGACCCAGCCAAATTGACACATGCAATTAATTATCATCTAATTTGAGCCTTATGACAACCTTGTTAATATAATGGAGCTAACGTAGAATAGTTACCTCAAACTGACAGTAGGAGGATAAAAAAGATTAATTGTTCAAATTTTAAAAAATTAAATCTAAGAGACTGAAGTTTGATAGGACAAATAATACAGGACAGGCAATGTAAATTATATATATCTGCCACATCCTTCAACTCAAGTAATTCGGCACCTCATTTTATGTAACTTAGTCATTCATTTCTAGAAAAATGAACCATATCATACTTAAAATACAGTATCATAGCTATTCCATTTACCTATATATAATGCTATTAACAAAAGCTCAGCTCTTCAGATTAATGAAGTCATTGAATTTATCTGTTCTTTATGGTCACTGTCTGAACAATTGCTAATATCGGTTGATATTCTTTTCCATAATTCTCTTAGTATGTGGCAAAATTTAAACTGTGTATGTCTCTATTTTTTATTTGTTTTGCAGAGGAAAGAATAGAACTCAGGGCCTCATACATGCCAGGCAAGGAATATATGCCTTAATAATTATTTTTATTAGATTATTGATTAAAACTGTGATGAAAAATCATTTTACAGGGGCTGGGGAGATGGTTCAGTAGAATAAGCACTTCCCTGGAAAGCACAAGTGTCGAAGTTCAATCCTCTGTTCCGCCAAAAAAAAAGAAATCATTGTATATTCCATAATATTATGCAGACCTCTTAAACAAACAATACTAAAACAGTTACTTTGGTTCTCATAATTTCAATAAAATTTCTTTAAATATTTTTGAAGATTTCATTTGAGTGTACTGCTCATTTTGAAAAAAAATGATTTTTTACTCAAGTAGTTCTCCTTTCATTTTTAAATTGGTAAATTATATAAGGCAAGTTTGGCAAATTTATGACAGCAGTTTATCTTGTTAATATGTCAGTCTGTAGTTTAAAATAATTTGGATAATTTATTGTATTTTAAGCAATACATTTGCATCATGCAAATAGACTCTGAATTTCATGGGAAAAGATTAAAAGTATAGGTGGAGCTGGAGAGAATGTATGCCAGACACTCTTGTCTGTGTTGCCAGCATCCTCAGAAATGACAACAAGCTGACAGAGTCAGAGCAGACCAGAAAGCAATGGGAGAGCAAGGATATTAAAAAATAGTGCAAAACAGCTTTCTACTAACATTATCATTATCTGCAACAATACACTCTCTCTTACTTATAGAATGATATTTACCTTCTCTGTTAAAGTCAAAAGCTTTACATAAAAATAAATCTATCAGAAGAATTGATGCTGAATTTGTACAATTAAAAATATAGAGTTTGACTACCTTAATGTCTTAGCCTTATGTGACTTTTAACAATGATCATAATTTCTTCTATAAGACATTCTACAGTAGAACATAGTGCATATTTTTGATTCTGAAATGACCTCCATCCCAGACCTCCCAAGTCAAAACCTGAATGTTATGGACACAGCTGAGTGACCTGGGTGTGCTGAGCTTAAGATGTGCCAGCCCGCTGTGGGTAGAGTCAGGGCATTGGCGACCTTGCAGGAGAGTGAATGCATCCCTCATGGCCATTGTCCAAGGCAGTAGGGAGAAAGCACAGCACAGGAGGCAGCTGCAGACGAGCTGAGGACCAGACCCAGTTCTCAGCCTCAAGACCTGGAAACAGCTAATAAGCAATGGGCCTAACTAAAAGGAATGTTGTAACTGTGGCAGAGTGGTGCTTGTGGTTAATATTAGTGTAAACTGCCAGGCCAAGGTTACATAGGACCAAGGGCACTTCATCAGATCCCCATGGTTAAACACCCAATCTTCTCCAGTCAAACACCTAAACTCAAGGAGCTGCAAAAGCTACTTTTGTCCCCAACTAAAATGTAACAATGACAAAACTCAACAAAATAGCAGCAAGAAATAGATGGAAAAATACTAAGTTGGTTGCATTCTTATATAAAGAGAAACTACACAAGGGGAGTTGAACTGCATAAATAAAATTGTTTCATAGAAACTGAGTAAGTTTAAACATGATAATCAAGAATAATTAACTGCAATTGTTTGCTAAAGTTTATTTTCATTTACATAATGCAACTCCATTTAGATTTTAAAAAGAAAATGCTATCACTTGGGGTAATACAAATAAGCCTGGAGGACATTGTGCTAAGTGATTAAGCCTGGTATAGAAAAACTAATGCTGCAAAATTTCCACTTGAATCAGAATCTCAAACACTTAAAATCAGAACATAGAGAGTGTAATAGTTAATACTATAGGAAAGAAGGGATCATATGGGTGATAATTGTTGCAAATGTACGAAGCTTGTCTTTGACAAAAGGGATACATTTTTGAGATTTATTATGAAGACAGATGATGAGATAATTATGTGTCAATAACTTAAAGAATAGATTTCACATGTTTACTCTCCCCACAAAATAAGAATGTGAGATAATAGGCTAGCTAGCTTGGTTTAATCATTACATGTATAAAAATAGTACTCAATAATAGAAAAATATTATTTGTAAATTAAAATAAAAGTTAAATATATATGTATATATAATATTTCATTCTGTGTTAATAAACTGTACCTTGCTTCACAGTGCTTGCAAACTTACCTTAGATTTTATGTTCAGTAACTATTTGGCAAATACATCTTATTATTTTGCTCAGATGTCGTAACAAAATGCCATGGGTTCTGGATGTCTGATGGATATATTTTTATTTTCTCATCATTCTGAAGGTCAGTAGTCTAAGATCAGATTGCTCTCAGCTTTCTTGACATGTGAATTCTTTGTCTCTTTTCTGATAGAGGTTTGTTTTTCACAACGTCCTTCATGTGTCCTTGCTCTTTGTTCATGGAGTGGGAGAGCTAGAGAGAGCCACTCAAGTTTAACTCTCCTTATAATATCATGAAGCTTCAATAACCCAAAGTAAAGGACCTATCAAGATATCATCTTAATGCAGGTTTAGGTTTAACCATGTGGAATTTAGGGGTTAGCACTTCAGTCTACAATATGTATCTCATGGAAGAAGAATATGCATTGACTTATAAGGCTTTTAATCAAAATATGATGCAGAAGGTTCTATATTTTATGCACGAAGATGCTGTATGTTAGGGATTTGGTTTGGTAGATCATCCATCTTTAGTCTCACCAGAAGTTAGTTTGCCATGTAGACATAGGCTGAAATTAGGCTCTATTTCATAGGTAAGATCTATTGCTATTTTTTCTGTAATATATAGTGTCAAGAGCAAAGCTGGAGATGACTATAGTTTATTTCACACACACACACACACACACACACACATACACACACTTTCTTTTTTTTCTCCTGTCTTTGTGAGATGAAAACATCACTTTCACTGAGCCTTATCACATGACCATGATAAGGGAAGTTACTCAGAATGATTCTATATATGTATATATTTGATAGTCTTTAATTTTGTTTATTATTAAATAAAAGTAAGAAAAACTAAAAAGAAATCATCTAAATAATTTTTTATGACTCATCCATGATTCTATAATTTTTTGTAAGTCACACTTCTATAAATTGCTATGATTGGCATCTAGATGATCCCCCAGTCTCATAGTCATGCGGTCAGGCTTTTGGGAGACAGCGAAATATAGAGGAGTTTGTGATTGATTCGAAATCCAATGCTGGTATTACAGGTGTGCATGGTACAGCGGCCTAGAGCAGGCAGCCTCACACAGAGGAGCAGACAGACACGGTCCTGCGTCTTCCTTGTTTCCTTTGCTGTCTTCTGTGCTGAAAGCATTGCTCTCCTCTGGCAAGCCATTGATTTTGTGCGAAAACAACTGTGTGCTAACTAATCCTTCTCTCCATAAACTCTGGTGGTAGCTGTTTTCTCTCAGCTATGAGTGCAGTATCTAAGACAGAATTTGGTAACAGGAGTGAGATCATTGCTCTATCTACATCTGACCCTGTGGCTCCAGAGCCTTTGTGAATGGCTGACGGGAAGACTTTGGAATGATTTGGAGATGCCTGCTCAAAGTGGAAAGCTGGAACACCTTAGGCTTCATTGTGTGAGGGATTCTGGGCAGAGCTCAGAAGACCAGATGGCTGACAGAAATCCTGTCAGTAAAAAACAGTCTCTGGAGATTTCTGTTGGGAAGGACTACATTGGCGTTTGAGTCCAAACAATATTTATTGTGGCTTGACAAAATAGCTTGTCTGCATTTTGCTTCTGTCCAGAAACTTTGATTGAAACTGAAATCAAGGGTTGTGGAATAACTAATCTTGCAGAAGAAATTTCAAGGGAGTTGAATTTTGAGGCATTGGCATGGCTACTGTTGGGGGCTTTTAGACAGATTTGTGTTGAGAATCAAAAATAAAGAGTCCAGCAGAATGATTTAATATGTTGTGAATTTATCTGGAAAACTTCAGGAAAGGTACAGACTGCAAAGATAAAGCAAGAGGAGATTTTGGTTGCTGAGGAAAAAAAGAAAAAAATAAATTAAAAAAACAGAAGAAAAGAAATGTCCTGAGGGCATTACATGGAGTAATACTCCACTCTTTCCAGCCTCAGAACTGCAAAGGTAAAAGACAGTACCAGGGCACCGCATTCCAGAATAGTGGAGACTATACCATGTTTCAGAAGAGGGGAAGCCTTAGAGAATGAATTACACTCAAAGTACTCAACAACTCCAGCCCTTGACCCTTACATCAAAGAGAGAAAAGCCAAGCTACTGCTCCCACTAGCAGCAGGCCTTGGCGCCATCCACATTGCATTACTTCCAGGCACATCCAGAAAGCAAGTTTTGTGGGATTAGGAAGGCCTCTATCCAGATTTCAGAAGGTCTGGGAGGCTAGGTAGTGTGCCTTCCACAAAGGAGTGTGAGCAGCTGTGAATTTGAAGCCCCGGGTGCAGTGGAGAACCCAGAAGTTTACAGAAGCAAGGAGTATCGATCATTTAAGGAGGACTTCAAGGAGGGGTCAGGGTGGGCCCAAGAGAGAAGTCATGGGAGCTGCAAAGACAGGCAGTGACATTTTGCAGAGCCACTGAAACCCTTTGAAGTTCACAAGTAGCAGTAGATTGGTTCAGGTGCTCCATCCAAAACTGTAAGACTTAATGTTTGTCTGCTGGATTTTGGACTTGCTTTTGTCTCTCCCTTTGGATCTTCCTGTTTGTAACTTTTGGAAGAAAATGTTTATTTTGTGTCACTTACTACTGAAAGTGTTTAACATACTTTTCATTTGTACAGGGGCTCACAGCTAAGAGTTTGTCTTAAATCTCAGAAAATTCTTGTAGCTAGGATTTCTCAGCAATGCTGAAACTGTTAGGAATTTAGAAACTCTTAAAGATTGAATAAAAAATACCTTTTGTGTAAAGGAATATGTATGAGTCTTTGGAGATTCAGGGGAAGAATGTTATGTTGTTCATCTAGATATTACCCCAAAGTTTCATAGTCATGAGTCTCAGGCTTTTTATAGGTGGCTAAATGTAAGTTTGTGATTGATTCACGGTCCAATGCTGGGAATATGGGAGAGCATACTACCCCTCTGTAGGACAGGTAGCCTGCATACAATAAAAGGTACATAATGAGCCTTGTATGTGCCTTCTGTCTTTTGCTATCTCCTGGCGGCCATGAGCCACTTTGCTCCATGAAGACACCCTGCCTTGGAGCTAGGGATTGTGGGCTGAAGCCTCTAAAGCCTGAGAGATACATAGGCCTTTCCTCCCTTAACCTTGGGTGTTGGGCATTTTGTCTCAGAAACAATAAAATGAGACACATATACCATTTTTTAAATCATCTCAGAAATTCTAGGATGTTTTTCATTTCAATATTTGCTAGGGCCAGAGAGATAGCTTAGTGGACTAAGTGTCTGATTAGGCAAGCACAGCAACTGAGATCTGATCCTTGGCACCACGTGCCACACAGACCTCCCCCTGGGCAAGCTGAGCCAGCCACCAAGTCCAGGGTTGATGGTGCACATCTGGAATTCCGGCGCTGAGGAGACTGAAACAGTTCAAGCTGCATAGTGAGACTGTACCAAATACATAAAAATAAA
>NW_004524718.1:252029-259362 GCF_000260255.1 Octodon degus
TTTTGTGTAGCACTGTCTTCTGCCCTTTGTTGTAGATCTTTGCTGTAGTTGTAACCTTCACACGTACTGAAGTTCAGATGGAGCTCTACAGAGTTTGGAGTTATCCAGCTGCGTTTGGCTTAGGTCTGGCTGCTGTGCTCAGGTCCTTCCTGCTGCGGACCTGGGCTAGGACTGGGTCTGGGGGATCCCGGACGTCGGCAGCAATTCCTACTTGTCGGGAGGGGTGGGGACGTACGGCAGAGGGGTGTGGGGCGGCCCGAGGGGATGGGAGAGGGTCCGGCCCATGCTGCGCCTGGGCTGGGACTGGTCCCGCCGGTGCAGGGTAGCAGGAAGCTCTCCACACACTCACCGGAAATGGGCTAGGACTGGGTCTGGTGGTTCCCGGAAGTCCCCAGAAATTCCTACTTGGCGGGAGGGGTGGGGAGGTACGGCAGAGAAGTCTTTAAAATTAATTGTGTGTCAGGAGAACAGCTGCTAGCATGGTATGAGTTATGTTAATTATTCATCAAGAAAAAGTTTTTTTGGCTTATTTTTTACAAGAAATTTAACCTTGACCTGCTAAGTAGGAAATAAAACCTTAACAATGTTACGAAAAAAGTCAGAAATGTTCACACATGAATGAATAAAATTTAATTTTGAACCTGATAAATTTTATTTTCAGCAAGGAAACAATGACACAAGAGGCTGTTTACAGATACATACTTTCATTGAATGAAATTATAATGAACCAAGTATCACACAGAAATTAATAACCTTGAAAAATTTTTATTATAAATAAAGTTGTTAACTCCCTTTGTTGTGCTCTCCTTTGATGCTTTCCATTAAGTCACATCTGCCCACAAATTTTGCTATCATATCTAAGACTTTATCAGTAGGAAAGGTCCATGATCATCAAAATATTAATTTTAAGTGTTGTGCACACTTAATATCACTTTCTATGTTTCCCTCCAATTATTTCAGCTTGAGAAATTCCAAAAGTCTTCAATTAGTAATGTTATTTGTCAGTTTATTTACAAGCTCCAACTCCTATGTTTCTTTGTTTTTGTTTTTGTTTTGTGGTTTTTTTGGCCGAACAGAGGATTGAACTCAGGCCCTTGTGCTTGTCAGGGAAGCACTTATTCCACTGAGCTGGCCTCATCCAGTTCTTATTTAGTTGAACTGAGCTTCCATACTCACTGTACTCAAGCTATCTGCCGCTTCACTTTTTTCTACTTTCCTGAAAAAAAAAAAAAAAAGAAAGAAAGAAAGAAAGAGAAAAAGAAAAAGAAAAAGAAAAAGAAAAAGAAAAAAAAAAGAAAGTTCCAAACCTCTGCGTCCACTATCCAACAGCTATTCCCATACCATGAAGACACATAGTAACTGGAAGAAAGTATGGTACCTTGTTATTTGTGTGTTACTTTCAATTTAAGAAGTGAAAGCTCAAGTTTTCCTTAGTGTTCCTGAATGCGATCCCCACTACACAGTACCCCTCATCATGACAGAGTAGAACAATTTCATTAAATATCTCCAAATTCCAAAATCCTGTCTTGTCATCTTAAAAAAAGGAAGAGGGTGGGGATGCTTCTTTTTCATAAAAAGAAATATAAAATGAAAGGAGAGGGAATTTTCCAGGCTGCGCGGAGAGGGGGAGGAGCGGTGGCTGCTAGATCTACGCACGCCTCCGTGCTCCTTCCTACCTACCCCACCGCGGCCCAGTCCGTTCACCGCCTGTAGAAGATGGTGAAATAAATGACTTATTACGATGCTTTAGGGGTCAAACCCAGAGCCACCCAAGAAGAACTAAAAGAGGCTTATAGGAAACTGGCTTTGAAGTACCATTCTGATAAGAATCCAAATGAAGGCGAAAAGTTTAAACAGATTTCTCAAGCTTCTGAAGTTCTTTCTGATGCCAAGAAGAGGGAATTATATGACAAAGGAGGAGAACAGGCAATTAAGGAGGTGAGAGAAGCTATCAGTTTTAGAGCCCCCCCCCATGGATATCTTTGATATGTTTTTTGGTGGAGGAAGAACGATGCAGAAAGGAGAGGTAAAAATGTGGTGCATCAGCTCTCTGTCACCTTAGAAGATTTATATAATGGTGCCACAAGGAAACTGGCTCTGCAAAAGAATGTGATATGTGACAAATGTGAAGATATGAGGTGGTAAAAAAGGAGCTATGGAGTGCTGTCCCAACTGCCAAGGATGCGAATAAGAATTCATCAGATACGACCTGTAATGGTTCAGCAAATTCAGTCTGTGTGCATGGAGTGCCAAGTGCATGGAGAACGCATCAGCCCTAAAGACAGATGGAAGAGCTGCAACAGAAGGAAGATAGTTAGAGAAAAGAAGGTTCTAGAAGTTCATATTGACAAAGGCATGAAAGATGGCCAGAAGATAACATTCTATGGAAAGGAGACCAAGAACCAGGGCTGGAGCCAGGAGATATTATCATTGTGTTAGATCAGAAGGACCATGCTGTTTTTACTCAGTGAGGAGATCTTTTCATGTATATGGATATACAGCTAGTTGGAGCACTGTGTGGCTTCCAAAAGCCAATATCCACTCTTGACAACCGAACAACAGTCCTCACCTCTCATCCAGGTCAAATTGTCAAGAACGGAGACATCAAGTGTGGGCTAAATGATAGCATGTCAATTTATCATAGACCATATAAAAAGGGTTGTCTAATCATCAAATTTGAGGAAAACTTTCCTGAAAATGGATTTCTTTCTCCCGATAAACTCTCATTGCTGGAAAAGCTCTTTTATAAGAAGAAAGAAGTAAAAGACACAGATGAAAGGGATCAGGTAGAACTAGTGGACTTTGACCCAAACCAGGAAAGATGGTGCCACTGTAATGGGGAAGCCTACGAGAGAGCCAAACATCATCCCAGACATGGTATTCAATGTCAGACATCTTAAGGGGGCCAGTGCATAATGCTCATTGCTGGCATGTGGTGTGCAGTAGTGAGTGCACGAAGGACTAGAATCATTATATACTCACTACTCACTATTGTTTTTGTTTCAATATTCAATATAGTAGTGTTTTAAAAGTTGAACAAAGAATAAAGACCAAGACAAAAGAACTAATTTTGCCCTATATGCATGATGACTTCAGTGTGCAAGATGAAATTTCATGCCAGTAAAAAATACATAATCCTGATTTCTGTTAGGCCATGCCTTGTAATTGATTTCAGTTGCATACATGGACAAGCTTAGATGAAAATGCTAGACATATGTGTTGACTATAGTGTATGACCCTTCATTGTTAAGTTATGGATTAAAATTGTATTTAACTGGCAACCAGGAAAAGGAAACAGTTTGTGAAAGTGTTTGTCTGTCTATAGTTATTTGACACTTAATAAGTCCTACTTAATAAGTGGGACTTATTGTGATGCCTCTGCGTTCTACTGCCTTAACTATTACTTGAAGGTGGCATAAAATATAATTTAGCCTGTTGTAACAGTGATAGAAATGATATCTTTCCAAAGAAGGGGTTTTATCATAATGTTGCTTCTTAAGGGCCTGTAGTCCTTTTCATTGTGATAGATAGATAGATAGATAGATAGATAGATAGATAGATAGATAGATAATAGATAGATAGATAGATAGATAGATATAACTGTTGACAACTCCTAGTTACACTGATTTTTTCTTCTCTTTGGACCATGATAAGTGCTTCAGTTGTGACTTCAGAGCTGGGTAACTTTGAATTTAAAGTGAAAAGGCTACATGGAAAGGTACTTTGCATGTGTAATACAAGAAGATCTTCCGTAGGTGTGTTATAGTCTTACTTTAACCCATTTGACTTAATGCTCCAAAGTTACTGTAATTTAATGGTAATAGTGTAGCAAACTATGATGAATATTTTTACTTGTATGTTTAAAAAATCATATGTTCACATGCCTAGTGTGAGTATCAGAATTTAAGCAATTGTTAAAGTGTATGAATGTCTTCTTAATATACTGATTACAAAGCATGAAAAAAAAAGAAAGGAGGAAATTATCCCCTCATCCATTACAAGAGACATTGCATCTTCTTCTCCTTTGTAGTAGTGCACTAATTGCTTCTGTTTAATGCAAATAAGGTGCTCTGGACTCTAGCGGCCAGTTTCCAACATGCTCCAGTTTAAGTAAGCAGGCTAGTCATTTCAGCAGCTTAACCCTGTGGCAATTTCTACTCAAAATATTTTCTTCTTGGAGTTACAAGATATTTTCACCTGCAGTTAAAGGCTTTTCTCTATCTCTTCTCTTATTTTTTTATTAATTTTATTTTATTTTACCTTTAGTGGAACTGTGGATTGAACTCAGGCCCTTGCACTTGCCAAGGAAATGCTTGTACTGAGCTTTCTCCCCAGCATCTATCTCTTGTTTTAGATTTAAACTTATTCTCACATGTGATTTTTAGAATACTCAGGACTCAGTTTTTCATTGCCACCCATTATTGATGGGCTACTAATCCACTGGCTTTAGACACTCCATTCAATGGCTTCAGAACTTATATTTTACAGTAGTCTATCAGACTTTCAAGCAATTGCCTAAATTATAGTTTTATTTATATATTAAAACATTTCAAGGGTTTTCAAAGAAATCACTCTTTTCTAAAATTGGGAAATAAAATAACTAAACCATAAAATTCTTATTTAGTTAAAGGAGAAATTGGCCTAGAAAACTATGCTTTTGCTTAAAAGGGGTGGGGTGTGTTTGCATGGGATTTGGAGAAACTGGAGGCTTACACAAAAGCAAGACACTACAGAGATGTCATTGCAGCCAGCACAGGGAAGCTGACCATGGGCTGTGCAGCAGCTCATCAGCTAAGGTGTTGGGAAGGACCCAACTGTGCCGCTGCCCTGAGGTGCCCATGTGCTGTGGGCACTTCCTTTCTGGAGAGAAAAATGAGATATTTGGGTTTCTGACATCTTACAGGTATGTCCTTTGAGGAACAGTAGAATTTAGATTCTCCCACTTTATATTTTCAAAGTCAAAATTCTGATGCCTGCCTAATTCAGCATTCTTTTCGGGAGTCCTTATGTTTCAGTCAATGACATCACTCACTTTGTTTCCACTGAGTTAGTCTGATAAATTTAGAATGAGTCTTTTTTTTTTTTAATTTAGTGCAGGGTTTATAGGGTCTTACTACACAGATCAGACTCAGTGATTCTTCTGTTTTCAGTCTCCCAGGGGCTGGGATCACAGGTGCGTGCCACCATGCCCAGTCTCAATCGCCCTGTCAGTGCACCCCTGGGGCAGGGCTGGCATGGCAGGCCTGGAATCAAACATTTGGCCTCTGCGTATGCCTACGCAGGCATTTTAATTCACTGAGCTATCTGGCCAGCCCTTAGAATAATTCTTTTTAAATTAGAAAAATATGACAGTATAATATACATCACCATTAGTATTCATCAAAATCCTCACCTTGCTTTAGACAGAAGTAGCACCTTATTCCTGTCACTTTAGTATTTTTCTTTTTAATTAGTATAATTTTGCAATAATAAAAAATTTCATCCTGAGGTACTGGTACATATACATATTGCAAGTTGATTCATATTACTTACCCTTCTTCTCCTTCCAGTTTCCCCTTCCCCCAGATTTCCCCTCATATAGTCATACATCACTCTTCATCAAACATTTTACTTGAGTTCATTTTACACACAGACACAGTTGCTTTGAATTATTTCCACTAGTTACTGTCTTTTAAAGTCATCATGAATAATAATTTAAAGAATAATGGCTCATTGCTTCTAGAAGGAACAAAGACCTTCTAGTGAGTCTCTGTTCTCAGTATATTCATCATTTTATCAATACATGCCATTATTTCATTAACATATCTGTTGTAATATAACCTATAAATAGCATATATATTTTTGGGGGAATACTGGGTATCAAATTCAGGACTTTAAGCTTGCTAAACAGGTGCTATACTGCTAAGCTATATCCCCAGCGCCACAGATTTGAATATATCAGTATATATTATATCCAAGACCAGTTCCAGCATTGTTTAGGCCTAATGGAAGCTTACCTATCTTCTGCTGTTTTTCCAAGAGACGTATAGCAGCACCCTTTCACTGATTTATGATACAGCACTTCCACACTAAAAAGCAACACTAAAAAGGGAAAATTTTCGCCAAGTAGGCTGCAGAAGCATCCGCCTGCCCAGCATGAGAGCTGGAAGAAGAAGGCCGGTTTGTCAGTTTCTTGTGCTCCCTGTATTTGTGCCTGTCTTTTGAAGTATTGTATTTATTGTACAAGATGCACACATGATATCCTGTCCACAAACACTATTAGAACAAATTTCTCTATTCACTGAATTAAGAGAAAGCAGCTGTATAGCTATACTATTTTGAGTATACAGATACAAAATGACCATTCATTTGTATCTGCATTTTTTTTTGTTAAGTTTGTCAGAAAAGGCATTCCATTGTCATTTAAATATTGTCAGTGCATGAATTCAGCAAAATATTCCAATTTAGTCCAATAGTCCATAATAGCGGTGGGTTTTCTGTAAGACTGGCAATGTCAGAAGTTGTTGGCTTGAGACTTTTATAGCTCAACATATTAATATGGCTTTACTTTTCATACTTTGTTTTTATACTTTTCTGCTGGATAGTTAAGACCAAGATAAACCAAGATCTATATAACAAGAAATATAACTTTTGTATCTGATAAGGTCAGTCATATCCCCTCAGGATTTGTCCTGAAACCCTGTACTGTAATTTGTAGATCCTTTGTTATTTTTCAGCCATGTGGATGAGCCATGGTCATTGCTTGACAAATGTGCTCTCCATGAAAGCCTGAGAGAATGTTTCCTCTCCATGTGACTCTCCTTAGGCACACTCTACATCATCGATCACTTACCTCTGTGGCTCCATAATCTCCTTGATCAGAAAATTTGGGACACAACTGAGTTATACAATATAAGAAAATTTTGAGAAAAAATGGCATGATTTTAATTTAGTCATTTGTTCACACTTTCAGTATTTCTTAGTGCATTTCCATCAACAGTCTTTGATAGAATGCTATGTACTGAATTATTTACCTTCAAACTAACATGTTGACATACTTATCTTGAGTGTTTCAAAATGTGAATTTATTTGAGAAAATAACCATCACAGACATAGTCATTTAAAGATGGAATTAAGCTGATATGGGAAGTCTACTAATTATAAGCAGGAAATTAAAAAGAAGAAAATTGTACACATATACAACTCTAGATAGGATGTCACATGAGAGGAGAGATTCAAAGAAGAAAAGATTTGAAGAATGGGGCTGGAGAGATGGCTCAGTGGTCTAAGGCACCTACTTAGAACAAGCTTGGCAAAGCATCAGGGACCGCGGTTCAATCCCCCAGCACCACAT
>NW_004524718.1:259462-261346 GCF_000260255.1 Octodon degus
GAACCGCGGTCCCTGATGCTTTTGCTAAGCTTGTTCTAAGTAGGTGCTTTAGACCACCGAGCCATCTCTCCAGCCCTGCACTCTGCTTTTCTCTGTGTAACAAAGGACTTTCATTTTCTTGGTATAAAAGTTCCTCAAAAAAGCCATGGTTCATATATTATAGCTTAGACATCAGATAGACACAATAATTCAGTTCCATCCCACTGAATTCTATCATCATTTAAATCAGAGTACAATTGTTAGACCAATGGACTTTAATCAGGTTTGAGAATGGAGTACTTAGATCTGTGATTCTATCACTGGAGAGAGGTACTCCACAGAAGTTATCAGTGACTGAGAAAATATGGCTACGTGGTATAAGAGGACTAGAATGGGGAAAAAGTCTTTAGAAAAAAAGGAACAAGGCCTCTCCGCAAACTTTGTCTAAAGGGTACAACCCTGCTCCAGGTTTCAGCAAGCTACTCCTGAGCTAAGAGCTCTGTTACTATTGCAGATTCCATCACTGCTCACTGCTCAGTGTCTGCAATACAAGAGGATTCGATGTGTAATAATGTCTTTGTCTATCTTGCCTTTGACTAGTTCTTGCTATACTGGAATCTATTAACAATATGAACTTGCACAGGCAAGATAGCTTAGCAGACTAAGCACCTGCTTAAGCAAGTGCAGGAACCCAGGTCCAATCCCAGCACCACGAGCATGCCAGCCCCACCCTGGGAGTGATGAGCCAGAGACAAGAGTTCCAGTATGGTGGACCATGGCTGTAATCCCAGTGCTGGGGAGGCTAAAAACAGGAGGATCACTAGGAGTCCCAGATTTGTAGTGAGACCTGTACCAAATGCATAACAAAACAAAACTACACAACAATATGAACTTTACCATTTTCTTGTTTCCTGGCAAAAATTGAATGGATATCATTTTTCCAGAGAAAAGAGGTCCCTGGATTTTCTCTGAGTGACACTCTGAAGGCTACATAGTCCAGTAAAAATCATATGTTACAGAGGGCAAAAATGTCACCAGGAAAAGCTCTAATATTTTGTTATCCACAATTTATGAAAGAAGAACTTGATTATTCCTAACTGTAGATAAACTATTTGAGGATAATAACTTATTTAACACTGTATCTTCTAGTTCTGATATCCCACATGGGTCATATATAATTTCAATGATTATTTGTTGAACAGCTATATTATTTTTCAAACAAGTTCTGTCAAAACACAAATTCAAAATTAGGTGTTGAAACTTTTGTTGAAAGTAATTTATAAAGCTATTTTAAGAAACAGTAATAAAATTCTCAACAAAAGGATACATTCCTTTGTAAGCTTTATACTTTTTATTAGTGAATTATAATACCTGAGTTTCTATAACTTATGTGTCCTGACATGAAGCATTTGTAAGTTCAGAACTTAGTTTAGCATAGTACAGAATCAGTTACCAAACTACTGGAAAATTGTCTTCCTTCTAAATTTTCCAGTCCGCTGTTTCCCAAATATTGAACAGTGTTTCCACAAAATTATATTTTCAAAAGATTAGTAAAAATATTTTATCAGATGGACATGACCTAATAAATAGAGTAAATCTTTAAAATTCTATATGCTGTAATGGTTATGTATCAACAAAGTCTATGTGCTTATCATCCAAAATTTTAATTAATTTTTTGCTAAGGAGCAAAAGTGCATCTTTAATTATGTATTCCTTTGCCAATTCCTACTTGAAGTTACAATTTGGAGAATTCCATAGATTTAATCAACATTCGTGAAAAACACCTATCATGAACTTTCTGCACCTGGACCATGGAGTGTTGGTTACAATATAGACTGTATGCTAATGGGCAAGAGAGGATAAAGTCTTTAAAAATTTTTTTTGTCTTTTTTTTTATTTTTTATT
>NW_004524718.1:271946-285144 GCF_000260255.1 Octodon degus
AAAAAAAAAGAAAAGATTCGAAGAAGAGATGTCATCCAATTTAGAAATACCTAAGACTACCAGGAATTTTCAAGAAACTCGGAATAAGACATGGATTCCCTCACAAGCCTAAGGAAAATGAACCCTATGGACTTCTAACCTTCAGATTGAGAAAGAACAGAATTTTGCTGGTTACACTATGCATTTTGTGATAGTTTGTTACAGAATTTCTCACAGGCCAATAACAAAGGGTTGGACAAAGTAGGGTTGTCAGTGTGAACTCTATTATCAAAAATTGGAAGACTTTTTTTTCAAATTTCCCCACATGTGGAGTACCTGTCTTTGCAATACTTTAAAGACATGGATCAGAAAAATAAAAACAAATGCACACAACTGGGTTAGCGAGCCTATAGAGTTGTGTTAATCAAGTATTATTTTTTAATCCACCAAATTCAAGTACATAATATTATGCAGACATAACTGAAATGTTGACCATTTCTAAAACATAATTTAATCAATGTTTTCTACTTGCTATCATTTATTTGTTTTAAGCTAGTCTTGTAGGTTTCTAATGGTAACTCAGCAGGATTTTACTTTGATTTTTTTCTAAAACAATGTTGTCATTTGTATGTTCCTTTGGTTCTTCAGTTTTGATAGAATTTCATAAATACTTTTGCTCAACTAGAATTTATTGAATTACATATTTTAGAATTTGTTTTAAGTATGAATTCTAACATTAAAATTTAATTTCAATTTCTGAAGAAATTTATGATGAGATATAAAATTTCATCAGACACTTCCTTCTGCATATGATTTTATCAAATATATCTATTACTTTTTGAAATGTGAATTATCTTGATCAATTTTTAACTATAAATATGTCTTATATTTAAGAATAAATAATTACTCTAAATTTAACTCTTAAGGAAAAATTTAGGCTTAATAAAATATGCATTGGGATGTTCAAGAAACAAAAACTATATCTTATCCCATTCATTTAATTAGAAAATAAAAAATTATAAATGAATTATTAATATCCTATTAAAGTAATTGTTAATAGATTTAAGAAAGAATTTAAAGGTAGTCCGTGGGTAGAATTATTTATGATCCATACAACACTGAAGTCTAGTTAAATTCTAATTTTCTTCATCTCAACATAGACCAGATTTTACATTATTTCTAGAGACATCTCTTGCAGCTGTACAAAGCTGAGTTCCAAAGACAGCCCTGGAGTAAATTGGTTATGGAATAAACCCCACTCTGTTGGTCCATTGATTTCTTCTGTTATTGTTTATTTTTGTTTTATTTTGTTTTCTCAGGACCAGGGATTGAACTCAGGACCCTGCACTTGACATGCTCCATTGTTTTGTGAATTGGGAAAAATTATGTATAACTCTGTCCTGTATTATTTTAGTTTATAGATGCAGATAATATTTGTCAGCATACCTTTTAATAATTATCTGTCATATTACATATAATTCATAATAACATACTAAACAAATACATGTATTTTAATCTTTGTGACATTTTGAATTTTTAAAAAATAAACATTTAACAGTTTCACTTATTGACTTTATAACCAAATTAGTAAAATTCAAATGTTTTATGATAGAATAAGACAGTCATATACTACATATAAAAATATACTAATTCTTCAATAAACTTTAAAAATTTATGGAAGATCTATTAAACACAGTATCTCTCAGCCAACCCACAAATTTGGAAAAAATCATGACAAATAAGTACTCAGACAAAGGTCTGCTCTCTAGAACTTATAAAGAACTAAAAAACAGTAGGGCCTCAAAATTTAAAGACCCAGGCCAGAAATGGGCATCCGAGATGAACACAAACTTCTCAGAGGATGAAATTAAGTTGCGAATAAATATATGAAAAAATGTTGCACATCAATGGCCATCTATGAAATGCAAATTAGAACAACACTGAGATATCATCTCACCCCAGAAAGAATGGCTATCATAAAGAAATCAACCAAAAACAAGTGCTGTAGAGGCTGTGGGGGAAAGAGCCCTTCTCCACTGCTGCTGGGAATGTAAATGGTACAACCATTATGGAAATCAGTGTGGAAAATCCTTAGAAAACTTGGACTGGAAATCCCATTTAAACCAGCTATTCCTCTACTGGGAATTTTCTCAGAGGATCTGAAAACATCATATCAGAGGGATATATGTGTGCCTATGTTTATAGCAGCACAATTTGTGATAGCTAAAGCTTGGAAACAACCAAGATCCCAATCACCTAAGGAATGGGTGAAAACCATGTGGTACTTTTGTACAATGCAGTATTACTCAGCTATAAAGAATGATAAACTTGAAGCCTTTATATTGAAGTGGATGCCACTTGAAGATATACTCATAAGTGAAATAAACCAGACACACATGTAAATATCGTATAGTTTCCCTAGTATAAGAATTCAAAAGAATAAATACAAATAGAAAGGTATAATACAATTAAAATGAAAGTAAGTACTTGAGGACTAGACAATGAAGAGTGAATAAGGAGAAGAGGTAGAATACATAACAGGGGAAGCCATACAGCTCTATGTAGAAAATGGGCAAGGCAATAATCATGAAAATCTTCAGAAGGTTTTTGAATCTAGCAGTTAATTGGAAAGATTCTCACCTGACTAACTATATATTTGGACTCCTGTGAACTAAGCAACTGCACTGAAGATAGCAATTTGTACCAGTAAGTTCATGCTTGAAGTGCCTGTCCTTTTGATCTTCTGAATACAGGCTGCTTGTCATGATATGCCAGTTGCTTCTGTACTGTCTCTCAGGTAGATGATTGTTCAAAAAGAAGGTGGTGTATGAAGGCAAGAGACAAGAGAAGGAATGTTTTAGGACTGTCCTGCTACAAGTTGTATATGGTGAGATTTCTGGACTTAGATTTAAACATAAGAATTTTATAATTCTTTGCAACTATTTTTAAAATATATTCTAATTTTTCACTGTTTTTTTATCATATTCTGTAGGGACTTAAAGTTCAACATATTAATATTTGATGAAAAATACCTGTTCCACGTTATGCCTAAGATGTTTGATATTCAGACCGATAGTGAGGTTAACTTTAACAGCCTAGGTTGTATGGCAATAACAATAAGCTTCTCATCTGGAGGGTTAACAACCTAAGTTTGCAGATCAAAATTAGAGAAACAGGAGGGCTGCAAGGAAAGTCAATATTTTGGCCCTATCCTTCCAAGGTCAATTAAGACTCAGGACATATGAGAACCTGTACTGTAACATCATGTAACTCAGTTGTGTCCCAAATTTTCTTTACCAAGAAGATTATGGGGCCAAAGAGGAAAGTGATCAATGATGTAGAGTGTGCCTAAGGAGAGTCACATGGAGAGAAAACATTCTCTCAGGCTTTCACAGAGAGCACATTGGCCAAGCAATGGCTGTGATTCATCCACATGGCTGACACTGACAATGGATCTACAAAGTGTGGTACAGGGTTACAGGATAAATCCTGAGGGGATTTGACTCATCTTATCAGATCCAAAAGCTAAAACTTTTGTTGCATATGTCTTGCTTTATCATGGCCTTAACCAACCAGCAGAAAAGTATAAAAATGAAGTATAAGAAATAAAGCCATGCTGTTATGTTGAGCTGTAGGGGACTCAGGTCAACAATTTCTGACACTGCCAGTCAAGCGGAAAACCCAATACTATTATAGACTACTGGACTCTTTTACAATATTTTGCTGAGTTTACACACTTATAATATTCAAATGATGGAACTAAACAAAAAAGAGGATACAGATGAATGTCCGTTTTGTATCTGTGTATTCAAAATGGTTAGGATATATATATATATATATATATATATATATATATATATATAGTTACATTCTCTTAATGAATAGAGATAATGAATAGAGATCCCTCTATTCATTGCTCTAATAGTATTTGTACATAGGATATAATGTTCACATCTTGTACAGCAAATAACCACTAGAAAAAGAGTATGCAATGTATTAATAATCAGAACTGTCCTACCAATTTGGTTTGAAACTGTCTCATTGCTATTTGTTTTTCAATAAAATTATGGGAAAAAAAGAAAATTTTGTTTTTAAACTACATGATAATAGTGGGCATTGTTCAATGTATGTTTTCATTTTATAATTCAAAAGAAAACTTGTATAAAATGTCAAAAAAGGTCTATAAGCAACATAAAGCACTATATTCAATTGTCAAATTTAGATGAACATTTCCCTAAAAATTAAATATATGGCAGGGTATAAATCAACACACAAAGTTTCCTAGCTTTCATACACATTGAGAATGTAGATATTCCAATAAAAGCCACAATATCCTTCATTCTCCTGAATATACATCTCCATCAACACAATCTTTTCTCATTGTCATGCAACTTTCTGAAGCAGATCAGGTTTGCTTTGTTTTTTTTTTTTTTTTTTTTTTTTCATTTAATGTCTCCAGTTGCATAGCATCACTCATCACTACTCTGAATGAACTCAAAATGTCCACCAGTCAGAGTTATTTTGACATTGAACAAGATCCAGAAGGGGCAGAATGCCAGATATCATGTATAACACAGATGGAATACTCCTAAAGGTTTCTATGAAGCTGTTGAATGGCATTCACTAGCACATTCACTATGTTTTTTATATAACACACAATAATACATGAAAGATTGCATGTATATATGTACATTATTAACTAAGCATGTTAGAAACAGAGGGGAATATTTTGAGAAACAGTACAGGCAATAGGTCATCTACTTTATTAGATTTATTTTATACTTTTAAACACCCAGCACATATTTTGACCACACTACATATGTTTCTAGACAGTAAATGTCAATTGTGAAAATACGTTTCTGTTGACGAGTCACTGAAAGCAGGAAATTTTGTTATAGAATTCCAAGCTGATTAACACATTGGTCTATACTAGTTTTTCTTTTCTTTTTTCCCATAATTTTCTTGACAAATAAATAGCAATTATGCAGTTTCAAGTCAAATTGGTAAGGCAGTTCCAATAATTAACACATTGCATACTGCCTTCCTAGTGGTTGTTTGTTGTACAAGATGCAGAAATGATATCCTATTTACAAACACCATTAGAACAAATCCCTCTATTCATTAAGAGAATGTAACTATATATCTATCCTAACCATTTTGAATATGTAGATACCAAATGGTCATTCATCTATATCCCCCTTTCTGTTTAGGTCCATCATTTAAATATTATAGGTATGTGAACTCAGCAAAATATTCCAAAAGAGTCCAGTAATCCATAATAGTATTGGGTCTTCCACTTGACTGACAATGTCAGAGGTTGTTGACCTGAGTCCCTTACAGCTCAGCATAACAACATGGCTTTACTTCTTGTACTTCATTTTTATACTGTTCTGCTGGATGGTTAAGACCAAGGTAAAGCAAGACATATGTAACAAGAATTGTACCTTTTGGATCTCATAAGGTCAGTCAAATCCCCTCAGGATTTATCCTGAGTTCCTGTACCTCAGATTGTAGATCCTTTGTCAGTGTCAGCCAGGTGAATGAGTCAAGGCAATTGCTTGGCCAATTTGCTCTCAGTGAAAGCTTGAGAAAATGTTTACTCTCCATGTGTCTCCCTAGGCATGCTCTACATCATCTATCACTTTCCTCTTTGGCCCCATAATCTTCTTTATCAGAAAATTTGGGACACAACTGAGTTACATGATTTGCAATGCAGGTTCTCATATGTCCTGAGTCTAATTGACCTTGGAAGGCTAGGGCGAAAGTATAGGCCTTCCTTGGAGCTCTCTTTTTTTGGGAATTGTTTGGTCTGCAAACTTAGGTTGTTAACCCTCCAGATAAGAAGTTTATTGTTACTGCCATATAACCTAATCTGTTGATCTTAACCTCACTATCTGTCTCACTATCAAACATCTTAAGCATAACATGGAACAGGTATTTTTCATAAAGTATAAATATTTTAAACATTAAGTCAATACAGAATATGAAAAATATTTAAAAATTAATATATAGTTAAAAATAGGAATAATTATATATGTTTACACCTAAGTCCAGAAATCTAACCATATACAACATTGTTGTAGGACAGTCCCACAACAGTCCTTTTCCTGTCTCATGACTTCATTCACCACCCTTTTCCTTTCTAAATAGTTATCTACCCGAGAGACAGCATGACAGCAACTGGCATGTTATGACAAGCAGCACATACTCAGAAGACCAGAATGACAGACACTCCAAGCATGAAATTAATATTACAAATTGCCATCTTCAGTACACTTGCTTAGTTCATAGATGTCAGTATATATAGCTATTCAGGGTGAGAATCCTTCCAGTTAACTGCTAGATTCAATACTCTTCTGCAGGTTCTCAGGATCATTGTCTTACCAATCTTGTACACTTAACTGTATGGCTTGACTCTGTCATGTTTCCTAGCTCTTCTCTTTGCTGGCTCTTCATTGTCTAGTCCTCAAGTACTTGCTTTCATTTTAATTGTATTTTACCCTTCTATTTGTATTTTTTATTTTGAGATAGTATACTAGGGAAACTATACAATATTTACACATGTGTGTCTGGTTTATTTCAATTATGAGTATATCTTCAAGTGGTACCCACTTAAATATAAATGCTTGGAGTTTACCATTCCTTATAGCTGAGTAATACTTCATTGTGTAAAAGTGGCACATTTTTTTCATTCATTCCTCAGATGATTGGCATCTTGGTTGTCTTCAGGATTTGGCTATTACAAATTGTGCTGCTATAAACATAGGCACACACATATCACTATGATATGATGTTTTCAGATCCTCTGGGAAAATTCCCAACAGAGGAATAGCTGATTTAAATGGGATTTCCAGTCCTAGTTTTCTAAGGAGTCTCCACACCGAATTCCATAAGGGTTGCACCAGTCTACATTCCCAGGAGCAGTGGAAAAGGGTTCCTTTTTCCCCACAGCCTCTCAAACATTTGTTGGGTGATTTCTTTATGATAGCAATTCTTTCTGGCTATCATATTTCATTGTTATTTTTATTTTCATTTTGTGCAAGGCTTGTGTTATGCAGCATTTTTTCATATATTTATTCACTTCTTTAATTTCATCCTCTGAAAATTGTATGTTCATCTGGGATGTCCATTTCTGGACTGAGTCTTTAAATTTTGGGACCCTAGTGTTTTTTATTTCTTTATTAATTCTAGAGTGCATACCTTTGTCTGAGTACTTATTTGTCAAGATTTTTTTTTCCAAATTTGTGGGTTGTCTTTTTACTTTGTTGGTAATTTTTTTGACGTGTAAAACTTCTCAATAAGAGGAGGTCCCAGCTGTTAATTCTTTCAACTGTTTCCCGTGCGATTTGATTTTTGTTCATGAACTTTTTGCCTACCACTGTGTATTCAAGAGTTTCTCCTACATTCTCTTCTAGGAGATATAGTGTTTCTGTTTTAATGTTTAGATCTTTAATCCATTTTCACTTTAGCTTAGTGCATAATGGTAGACCTGGGTCAAATTTTGTTTTCGGCATTTAGAGAGGAAATTTTTCCAGCACTATTTGTTAAAGAGGCTATCTTTCTTTCAGTGAGTATGTTTGGCCCCTTTGTCAAAGATAAGGTGGCTGAGTGTGTTTGTAGAGGTTTCAGTGTGTTCTAATCTATTCCATTGATCCTCATGTCTATTTCTTTGCCTGTACCATGCTGATTTTATCAAAGTAGCCTTGTAATATAATTTCAAGTCAGGAATTGTAATGCCTCTTGCCTTGTCTTTGTTGGCCTTGTCTTTGCTGTTATAGGTCTTTTGCTGTTCAAAATAAATTTTAGGCACAATTTCTCTAGGTCTGTGAGGTATATTGGTGATAGTTTTATAGGGATTGCTTTAAATCTGTACAGCTATTTTGGGAATATGGCCATCTTTACAATGTTGGTTCTTCTTATCCAGGAGCATGGAATATCTTTCCATTTTCTGAAATTCTCTAGAATCTCTTTTTTTCAGAGTACTGTAATTTTCCTTGAAAAGATCTTTGACTTCTTTAGTTAGATTAATTCCCAGGTATTTCATTTTCCTTGGTGCTATTATAAAAGGTATTCTTTCTATAATTTCCCTCTCAGTGTGTTTGTTCTCTGTGTAGAGGAATGCTATTGACTTTTGGGTATTGACTTTTCTAGTAGCTTCTTGGTCAAGTTTTTTGGGTCTTCCAAATAAAGTATCATGTCATCTGCCAATAATGATAATTTAACTTCTTATTCCTTGTATTTTTCTCTCTTGTCTAATGGCTGTAGCTAATGATTGCAGAACTGCATTGAATAGGAGTGGCGATAGAAGATATCCTTATCTTGTACCAGATCTAACAGTAAATGATTTGAGTTTTTCTCCATTTAGAATTATATTAGGTATTATGTTTTCAAAAATGTCTTTTACAAGTTGAAGTAGAAGCCATCTATAACAATTTTCTGTAAGACTTTGAACATGAATGAGTGTTGGACTTTGTCAAAAGCCTTTTCTGCACTAATTGAGATGATCATGTGATTTTTAGTTTTCGCTCTATTGGTATAGTGTGTTACATTTATAGATTTTTGAATATGGAACCATCCTTGCATCCCTGGAATGAGTCCTGCCTGGTTATGCTGTATGATCTTCTTGATGATTTGCTGTATTCTATTTGCTAGGATTTTATTGAGAATTTTGGCATCTATGTTCATGAGGGAGATTGGCCTGTAGTTCCCTTTCTTAGTTGAGTCTTTCCCTGGTTTTGGAATCAGTGTAATACTTGCCTCCAGGAATGATTTTGGGAGGATTGCTTCCTTTTCAATATCTTGAAGAGTCTGAGGAGTACAGGGACTACATCTTCTGTAAATGTCTTGTAGAATTCAGCTGTCAATCCATCCAGACCTGGACTTTTCTTTGTTGGTAGACTTTTTATTACATATTGTATTTCATTGGCTGTTTTTGGGCTATTGAGAGTGGTTATAGCTTGAAGATTGAGTTTTGGTAATTAGTACATTTCTAAGAATTTGTCTATTTCATCTGTGTCTTCTATTCTGCAGGTGTAAAGATTCTCAAAGTAGCTATTAATCATATTCTGATTTTCCACTGATCTGTGGTAATTCCTTATTGCTTGTACTTGAATTTTTTTCTTACTCTTTTTGATGAGGTTAGCTAGGAGCTTTTTGATTTTATTTAATCTTTCGAAGAACCAGTTTTTTTGTTTCTTTAATTCTTTGAGCTGCTTTCTTCATCTCAATTGCGTTAATTTCTGCTCTAATCTTCATGATTTCTTCCTGTCTTTGGGCTCTGGGTTTGATTTTCTCTTCCTTTTGTAGTTCTTCGATTTGCAGCATTAGAGTGTTTATTTGTTCCCGTTCTATTTTTCTAATGTGTGAGTTCACAGCTATAAATTTCCTTCTGAGAACTGCTTTCATCATATCCCATAAATTCTGATAAGTTGTCGTTGAATTTTCATTGAATTGTAGATATTGTTGAATTTTTTATTTAATTTCATTTGTGACCCATTGGTTGCTGTGCAGAGTGTTGTTTGATTTCCATGTATTTAGGGATTTTTCTGGTTTCTTTTGTCATTTATTTCCAGTTTCTTTGCTCTGTGGTCAGATAATACATATGGGTTAATTTCTGTTTTCTTGCATATACTTAAGCATGACCTATGGACCAGTATGTGGTCTATTTTAGAAAATGACCCATGTGCAGCTGAGAAAAATGTGTATTCAGCTGTGTTTGGGTGGAACACTCTGTATAAGTCCACCAAGTCCATTTGTTTCAAACTCTGGTTCAGTTCTGTTATTTCTTTGCTAAGTTTTTGTCTGGTTGACCTATCTTTTGGAGATAAGGGTGAGTTAAGGTCTCCTGTTAAAATTGTGGTATTGGATATTAGATTTTTCATGTCCATTAAGATTTGCTTTATATAGTTGGGTGCTCCCATGTTTGGTACATACATATTTATGAGTGTTACCTCTTCCTCTTGAATTTTTCCCCTAACCAGTATATAGTGGCCTTCTTTATTTTTTTAAATATTTATTTATTTATTTAGTGTGTGGCCAGCTCAGCCCACCAGGGGGCAGGCGGGCTGGCATGTGGTGCTGGGGAATTGAACCGCAGTCCCTGTGCTTTGCTTGAGCTTAGCTTGTTCTAAGTAGGTGCTTTAGATCACTGAGCCGTCTCACCAGCCCGCCCTTCTTTATTTTGCTTGATCATTGTTGGTTTGAAGTTGAGACTGTCTGAGATTCGGATTGCTATCCCTGCTTTTTTCTGAGGTGCTGGGGCATGTAGTATTGTGTTCCATCCTTTGGCTTTCAGCCTATGAATGTCTTTATGAGTTAAATGTGTTTCTTATATACAGAATATTGTTAGATTTTCTTTCCTAGTCCACTGTGTCAGTCTATTTCTCTTAATTGGTGAATTGAGTCCATTTACATTGATAGTTATAATTGAGATATATTGACTTACAATTGACTTGTTATTTACCTGTTGTTGTTTACTCCTTTTTCTCCTGTGTATAATTGTTTGCCCTATTTAGTTGGTTGCTTCTGATCTGATTCGTGGAGTTCTGATCATTTTTACCCTCTCTAGAACATATTTCACTAGCCTGTGTAGTGTTGGATTTGTCTTCATGAAATTCTTTAGCTGTTCTTTGTCATGGAAGTATTTCACATCTCCATCAAGCTTCAAATAGAGTTTTGCAGGGTATAGAAGTCTGGGCTGGAATTTGTTTTCATACAGGACTTGAAGTACTCTGCTCCATGTTCTTCTTGCCTTCATAGTTTGTGAAGAGAATTTGTCCATAATTCTGAAGACTTTTCCTTTGATTATGATCTGCTTCTTTCCTCTAGCAGCTTTCAGTATATTATTCTTGTGCTGGATTTCTTGGGTTTTTACTCTTATATGTCTCGGTGTGTTTTTAAATGGGTTGAAGTTATTTGGCGTTCTGTATGCTTCGGTTATCTGAATGTCAGATTGTTTCCTCATATTTGGGAAGTTTTCTGCTATTACTTCTGCCCATATTCTTTTTTCCGCCTATAATTTTATTGAGAAACAAATAGCAATGAGACAGTTTCAAACCAAATTGGTAGGACAGTTTCAATAATTAACACATTGCATGCATTCTTCCTAGTGGTTAATTGCTGTACAAGATGCGGACATGATATCCTATTTACAAACACTATTAGAACAAATCCCTCTATTCATTAAGAGAATGTAACTATATATCTATTCTAGCCATTTAGAATACACAGATACAAAATTGACATTCATCTGTATCCCCTTTCTTGTTTAGTTCTGTCATTTGAATATTATAAGTATGTTAACTCAGCAAAATATTGTAAAAGAGTCCAGTAGTCCATAATAGTATTGGGTCTTCTGCTTCATTGGCAATGTCAGAAATTTTTGACCTGAGTCTCCTACAGCTCAACATAACAGCATGCCTTTACTTCTTATGCTTCATTTTTATTCTTTTCTGCTGAATAGTTAAGACCAAGATAAAGCAAGACCTATGCAAGAAGAGTTGTAGCTTTTGGGTCTGATAAAGTCAGTGAAATTCCCACAGGATTTATCCAGAGGTCTTGGACCTCAGATTGTATAACCTTTGTCAGTGTCAGCCATGTCCATGTCAGTCACGGCCATTGCTCGCCATTGTACTCTCTGTGAAAGGTTGAGATAATATTTTCTCTCCATGTGACTCTCCTTAGGCACACTCTACATCATGGATCACTTTCCTATTTGGCCCCTTATTCTTTTTATATGATTTGTATTGACTCTATCTTTCTCTTTGATGCATATTTGTCTCACTTTGTTCATCTTTGCAGTATCTTTCAGGTGATGGATTATTTTTTCCTGCATCCTAGTTGTTTTTCATAGATCCCTTCTCACTTTTTCACTAGCTGCACAAGTGTCTTCGAGATCTGAAACTCTGTCTTCATTTTCACTGAAACGGTTTTGCAGGGAGTGATTGAGGTTTTAATTTCCTCTATATCTCTTTGACTCTGCTTCATGTTATCTATTTCTTTCCTGTATTCCTCATGCAAGGAATCTGCCATATGTCTAATCTCCTCTATTTTTTTTATTAAAGTCTTCTTTAGAAGCAGTTATTAATTCTTTTACAGCAGAGTTTTTATTAGAATGGTTTTCCTCCATATGTTTCCATATTTAATTCTTTACAGCAGATGGTATGAATTCATGAGACTTCTTTTTTTATTTCACAAATTAATTGTGCTCTGAGTTCCTCTGTCCCTTTCTTCTGTTGTTTCTTTACTTGTATCGCTGTTAGTTCATACATTTCAGCTGAGCTAGTGTCCTCCGCACTTGTTCTGAGTGGGCATTCGGTTTCCCCCATGTGTTTCTGTATGAGATTCTTTACTTCATATGTTATGAATTCAGAGATTTTTTTTTCATTTCAGGAATTAATTCTGCTCTGAGTTCCTCTATAACTGTCTGGTGTTGTTTCTTTACTTCCAACACTGTTAACTCATTCATTTCAGCTGAGCTAGTGTCCTATGCACTTGTTCTGGGTGGGCTCCATGCCTGAGATTGCATTTTGCCTTGTCTTTGTCATTTCCTATAGCACTGACCTCTGACCTTTGGTGTAGAGGTTTGGTGCATTTATACCCTTAGCAGCTACAGAAAGTCAGGTGCAGAACTATTAAGTTTGAGTTTATCCAGTTATGCCTGACCTGGGTCTAGCTGTTGTGTTCAGCTCCTTCCTGCTGCAGCCCTTGGAAGTGAACCTGTTGTACCCCTCTGGCACAACAGTGAACCCATGGTGCACTCTGCTGTGCCCTTGGCCCAGGGGGCACAGGGGAGCGCAAAACCTCTCCCAATCACTAGCAGTGTCTGGGCTTGGGCTGGATCTGGGGATCCTGAGAGAGTTGCAGAAGTTCTCACTTACTTGACAGACTTGGGGGTAAGGGGTCCAGAGGGTTGCAGGGGTCCTGAGGGAGCTGTAGAGAATCATGTGGGAGCCTGAGTTTTTGTCTCAGGTGTCCCGCGGTGCAGGGAAGCTGAAAGCTCTTCAACACACTCGCTTGGCCTGGGCTGGGTTGGATCTCACTGAGCTATTTTTTCTAGCCCAGATTTTGACAATTCTGATAGATATGTAGAAGTATCTTATCATCACTTTAATTTCCCTATTAACAAATGATGTAAATCATAATTTATTTTTCAACTGTATGTTTTCATTGTTGAAGTGTCCATTAAAGTTATTAGGTCTTTTGCTCTTTTCTTTTTATT
>NW_004524718.1:285244-290612 GCF_000260255.1 Octodon degus
AAAAAAAAAAAAAAAGACATAAGATAAACATACTATTTCAAAAGGTACACACAGCAGGATACCAAGCTTTGGGACCACCAGAAGTCCACAATCCAGCAAGGCAGACATTAAGTCCTGCAGTTCCATGTGGGACATCTGAAGCAATCTGTGAGGAGCTGTGAGCTCCACGATGCTCCACCCCTACGGCACTCATGGTAGCTCTCATGACATCTCTCTTAGGCAGGCCTTGCTCCCTCCTTGCAGTTTCCCTTAGATGATCCATGTTTCTGACTGTTCCAAACTTCTGGGTTTCCACTGAATAGGCTTCTTACTCTCTGCTTCACACACTGCTCTCTCAGGGGCACACTGCCTGGCTTCCCAGGCCTTCTGAAATCGAGGTGGAAGCCTTCTTATCCTCAGAACTCCTGCATTCTGCATGCGCCTAAAACGTGTGCCACGTGGATAATGCCAAGGTCAGCTGTCAGTTGGAGCAGTAGCCAGGCTTTCCTCCTCTTGGCTGCAGGGGCCGAGTGCCTAGTTCACTGAGCACTCTGACTCTGATTCGGAGGAATAATTTCTCTATGCTGGTGCCATTCTGGAATCTGGTGTGGCCACAGCTGCAGCCATTTTGGAACAAGAGGCCCCGCGGTTTTCCCCTCAAGGTAAAGTCCCTGACCTTTGCAGTTCTGAAGCTGCAAGGGGTCGAGAACTGCCTCCTCCCGTGATGCCCTCAGGCCATCCTTTCCTTTCTCAGGCTTCTTCCTGGCAGTGGAGTTCTTCTCAGCTCCATCTTTGCAGTCCATAGCTTTATTGGCACTTTCTTTCTGGCCAAGCTCGCAACATTTTAAATCTTCCTGCTGGGCTCCTTGCTCTTCATTCTCAACATAAATCTGACTACAAGCCCCTAACAACAACCGGGCCACTGCCCCAATATTTGGCTGCTTTGAAATATCTTTTACCAGATTAATCAGTCCACCATGCTTAAACTCTACTCAGGCAAGGTCTCTGGACATGAGCAAAATGCAGACAGCTCTTCTGCCAAGTCAAAACACAAATGATCTGGAGTTCAACATCCAATGCAGTCCTTCCCAGCAGAAACCTCCCCAGCCTGGTCTTTACAGGCTGGCTTCCAGATGGTCTTCTGGTCTGAGCTCTGACCAGAATCTCCCACACAGAACAGCTGAAGCTGTTCCAGAGTTTAGCGTGTAGGCAACATCTCCGAACCTTTCCTATCTCTTCCCATAAGCCATTCCCCAAAGCTTGTAATCCACATGACTCATTTAACTAAAGCAGATATTTTATGGAAAATGACTCTACCTGCGGTGCATAGCTAACAACTATTAGGTTTTAAGTATTTGAAATTGAAATATATTTTGAAAACCTACTAAGGTGTATGAGTGAGGAATTGGATCCAGTGTAGTGGTTATAAAGGCTTGGTTGTGCATAGAACATTAGATATTTTTTACTTGAGGAAAATGCTGTGTAAACTTCTGCCTTTTCATAGAGGTAAAATGAAAGGGCAAATTGTAATCATGTGTTTTAGTGTTTATGTAAATTATGTCTTATTTTTACCAGTGTCTATTGAACCTTTCAAATTCCATTTTTCTCTTTCAGGAGTGGGGGAAACAGATTTATCTATGTATGTCCACAGGATAGTTTGGACAACTGTACTGTGCATTTCTGCTGGTCCATGGAAAGAAGCAGTTACTGCTTTAATTTGTTTCATCTCCTCTCTCAATTGTGTCTCCTTTTTGTCTTCTTAATTTCTTATACATTCCTTTCTTTGTTTCTTCTTCCAATTTTACATGCCTATATCTGGTAATATGAATAACTGGTGGGAAGAAAACACTATGTATTATGATATCAAATACTGTGAAATTCATATTTCTTTGTTAAGTGAAAATCTGTGTCACTTGTAATTTTTTGTTTTAATTCTAATTTGTACTCTCTTTAAAAAATAAAAAAGTTTTTTTAAAAAAAGACTGCATGAGACTTTGGGGGGACACCTAGACACAAACCATAACACTCATATATTGGGAAAATATTAGGACCACACATGATTAGCCTGCTTGTATTAAGTATGCAGATATTTTATGTTATCTGTGAGGTCCTACCAATGTACTAAGTCCTATCATAAATAAGAGATGTTGTTGCAGGCAGCCGAGTTAGACAGAAATATTATAGGCAGTCAGACAGGACCAGGCCCTCAAGGAGACAAGTTGGAAGACAAGGTGACTTTGCAACTTGTAAGAGGCAGACACTCCCATATGGGCCACACCTCAAGACCAAGACAAAAAGAGGAAGCACAGCTACCTACTTCCCTAGGGATGGGCATTAGGGATTGATATCCTAAATAGTATCAATCAACTTGAAAGAGCCCAAATGAGTCACTAGCCCAACCCCCAACAGGAAGAGATCCTGTTTCGTATTCGTGCATGCTTGCTACTTGACTTGCTTTCCCATTTGATACTGGATTTAATAAATTTTACTTGAGCAATGGTGCTTGTAATCTCATTGGTTGACCATAGTTTTGTTCCACCTCATGCCCAACTAAGTGATTTCCCATGTCTTCTCCACCACCTTAGACCCACTTTCACAAGGTTTTCCTCTATAAGAGTCCCTGCAAGTGACAACTTCCTGGGGGGAACTACCCACTTGGGCTCCCCCTTCTGTCCCTCTCTCGGACAGGAGCTTTCTTATCTCAATAAATATATTCTGCTCATAACCTCTGTTTGTTCCTAAAATTCATTCTTCAGTTTTAGAGAACATGAAGTGGTGCAGGTCAGGTCCAGAGATCGTTTTTCTCTATGTCATTTGGAGGTTCCCTATATTGTTTGGAGGTCACCCACCGGAGACCAGTTTTTCTTCCCTGTATCAATGTGGTCCCTTTCTCTATTGTTTTCATCTCATGATTTCATTTACTATTCACCCATCCTGGAAGGAATACAGATGTATGTGTACTGCCTCGAACTTTTCAGTATTTCTGGAGTCATTCATCTATATTTTTAGTTAATGTGAAAATTTCTAGGGTCTTTTAGATATGAAAATGTGATTTGTTAAATATGTTTTAGCTATTAATATTCTGTATTCACAGTAATTTTGAGAATATTCTTTACTATTAATTATAGATGTATTTTATTAGATTGAAGTGAATTTGTTTCCATATCCAATTTAAATCTGAATTTTTGATATTCAGAACCATCCTTGGTGCTTTATTTTGGATAAAAGAGTAGGGTGATCCTCTTTTAAATCACAGGAAATGCTAGACCCTAAGTTAAATACTGCAATAGAGCATGGAAAGTGGCAACACCACTGTTCTACTTTTGAAAGTATCCTTATTTATTTCAAGGATAAAATCATGACTGTTGATTATTGCAGCAATCACTACACATGAAGTTGTTGTTTTTATCTTCTTTTCTACGTTTATCTTCTCTTACTTTCTATCTTCTTTTGTTTCTTTTTTTATTTCTACTGGAGATCAAATTTAAAGGCTTTACAGTGAGATACAATTCCAGCTCTTTAAACATTTATTTACTTTAAATTTCAATGCAAGGTCTCTCTGCACTTGGGTATGCTGGCTGGGCAGGCCCACAGCATGTGACCCTCCTGTGCCTGCCTCCCATGGTGCCAGGATCAGAGCTGTGCATCTTCCTATCCAGAATGAACAGGACATTTTTCATATCAACTGGTCACAGAAAGCCAAATTAATGTCCTTGCTTTTCTCTTTTACTGAAGTCATCTGAATTTTCCTTGAAAGAACATTTGACAAACACACCAAACATGTAAGGAAAACAAACAATAAAAAGGTACTGGCATACTGAATGTGTTAAACTAAAACTAGATCTTAAAATTAATAGCAAGGGGGCTGGCCAGACAGCAAAGTGGATTAAAACGCTTGTTTTGGCAGATGTGGGAACAAGATCAAACCCCAGTGCCCCTGCAAGCCTCATCACTGGGGCACTCTGAGAGGGCGATTGAAACTGGATATGGAGTCATGTGCCTGTAATCTCAGCCCTTGGGAGACTGAAAGCAGGAGGATCTCTATGAGTTCAATCTGTGTAATGAGACCCTGTACTCCCTGTACTAAATACATTAAAAAACCAAAGCAAATTATTAACAAGGAATCATAATGGGAAATACAGAAGCAGCAAAAGAGAATGAAAGATAGTGTGTTTAACATAAATTATCAGCAAAAGAGAATGAGAGATACTGTGTTTAACATAAATTAGCATTAATTATTTTGTCATCAAATTTATGCTTCAAGCCATTTTGGTACAATTTACTCATGTTCAATAATTGCTGTCTTTCAGAGGACATTATGGCTCATGTCTGTGACACCACTTACTGGAGAGCCTGATGTAGGAAGACTACAAGTTCAAGACCATCTTGAGCAATTATTGTGCTCCTGTCTCCTGTCACCAGGTGAAAAATAAACAAGGCTAGTATGGAGAGAATCAATTCCTAGCACTGTAAAAAATTGAATATTTTTAACAAACTAAAATTACTTTTATTAATTTACCTGATTATCTTGTTATTAATATATGGCTTGCATTATTTCAATTAAAAATTAATCATATGCCTATATTATAAGATCTCAGTCATTCTTGCTGAGGCTTTCAGTTCTCTAATGGAGCCTGGTTCTCGAGGGCATTAAACTATACTTTCATGTTACAACAATTTAGATCTGGACTCAAAAAGGTCTAAGTGATTCTGACTGTAACATTCAAGTTAATTAGAGTATGTTTAGTACTTGCAAGGTGTTGGACAGTTAACCAAACTGGAAAAGACAGTTCTGTATTTAAAGCTGAACAGAAGGAAAAGTTGTCCTGACTGATCCTATTACCGATAAGGGACATCTTATCCAAACTAACACCAATGGTAATCAAGCAAAAGGCCCTAAACTAATGAATACATATTATGATTTGTGAAAGATGCAGGAGACTGTGTGTTGGGAAAATATACCTGAAAACATTAAATTCAAAATGACACTAGGAGGGAAGCAGCCCGATTCTAGTGGTGAAATAGACACAGGATTTTATTTTTCCTAACAAATGCAAAGTCATCAGCTAGTGTGTGATTCTCTGTGCCTCTAAAAAGATAAAGAAAATCAAATATAGTTCTTGTTTTCATCATCAATGATAAAAGTTATATGATTTTTCTTATTATACGTAACATGGCATACTTTTAAAATTTGCAATGTTACATCATACATGCAAAAACTTAGCAAGAAGGTGGTTTACAAAAAAAAAAAAAAATTTGGGGCTGGGGAGACAGCTCAGTGGAATAAGCTCTTCCCTGGCAAGTGCAAGGGCCTGCGTTCGATCCCCCATTCTGCCAAAAAAATAAAAATTAAAAAAAATTTAAAAGAAAAACATTTGTCATATATTGA
>NW_004524718.1:290712-297218 GCF_000260255.1 Octodon degus
ATAAATAAATAAATAAATAAATAAAATTTTTAAAAAAAGTTTGATTTTTTATATATGATTGGGATATCTGACTTATTTATGCCTTTCATCCTCTCATTAATGATTTATCATCATCTTAATAGTATTTTTCTCAGAGCAGAAGTTTTATTTTTAATACATTCCCCCGTATCAGCCCTTTTCTTTGTGGATCACAGCCTCGATGCTGTGCTTAAATGACCTTTGTTGTATCTTAGATTATTCAGGGGTTGTCTTATGTTATCTTCTAATGGTTATATAGTGCTGCAATATTTATTTAATTATATGAAACATGTTAAATTAATTGTGGTAAAAAGTGTAATGTTTTTGTCTGGAAACATTTAGCTGAGTGTTGGTGCTTGGTTTTTTAATCACTGTTGTTGAATAATGATGTATTTTGCATTCCATGACCTTTGATGTTTTGTTAAGATAGCAGACAATGTGTGCGTTTAATTTTAAACTCTCCACTTTCCATTCTTTTACTGATTCTTTTAAATCTCTGGATTACTGCAGTTTTAAAGCAAGATTTGCAGTGAAGGAATGTCATTTCTCTGATTATTTCTCTCCCTTTCGATATTGAAATAAATATTCTGAGTCCTTTGCTTCTCTGTGTTGATATTAATAGCACAGCACAGTTGTTCAAAACTTGCTGAGCACCTGATTGGAGCTACTTTAATTTGTAGATGAGACTGATATTTGAGAATATTAAATCTACGTACACACAAAAATGAATATCTGTCTATTTATTTAATTTTTCCTCAGAAACTTTCACCAAAATTTTGCATTTTTCCCATTAAATATGCTTCACGCTTAATTTATACTTAAATATTCCATTTTTCATATTCTAATACAAATTATCTTGAATAGAGTTTCAATTTTCACTTAGTCGTTGATGACTTATAGAAATGGGATTGACTACATTAACATTGTACTCTGGTTATGATTAAATATTCCTTCTATGAGATTTTTTTCTGAGAAGTTTTCTTGATTTCCTTCAAGGATATTCATCTGCAAATAATTTTCTATCTTCTTTGGCAATCACTATACCTTTTATTTCCCTTTATTTTAGTTTATTGTTTTGGTTTAATGTGTTACCTAGAACATTCAGCATGATATACGAAAGGTACAGAGAAAGGAAACAGCCCTACATTATTGATGATCTTAGTAAGAATTATTTTTTACTTTTATTTCTTAAAAGAATGATACTATCTGAAGCTTTTGATACTTTTTAAATTAAGCTGATGTTATTCTCTACTCTTCCTTAAGGAATATTTTTCTCACAAATGAACGTTGAATTTTTTTTTCTGATGAATGTTGAATTTTACCAAATGGCGTATCTGTGACTATCAATAAAATCACATATTTTATTAGTCTTTTCATGTTATAGATTGCATTAGTTGAATTTTGTTAATGTTGAACCAGCTTTGTACATTGGGCATAAATACTTTATGATCAAGATGTCTAATTTCTTTTATATGTTATTGGGTTAAATTTGCTAATATTTTGCTATACAGCCTTAATTTTTAAAGAATGTCTTTGATTTGGAATTGAAAGCTTTATATCCTCTGTCCACATGACTACCCATTTTAGCACTTAAACTGTTATTTTTAGCTTGAATATTATAAAAGAAATCAACTCTAAAAGATGTTATTCTTTATCTTTTAGTATTTTTATTGGTTTTCAATATATGAGTTCTGATACTAATCTATGTGATTTGCAAAATATGTTTAATATATTACTTTTTTATGAAAGCATTATTTACATAATCAGTGCCTGGTATGTTTTACTGAAATAATATTGGTACAAAAATTATTGAAAATGAATATAATTTTTCATTTTTACAAATTTCTTAAATTTTTAAATTGGTTTTATTGAGAAACAAATAACAATGAGAAAGTTTCAAAACCAATTAATAGACAGTTTCAATAATAAATATATTGCATATTGTTGTCTTTGGACTAGTTATTCATAGTAGAAGATGAAGACATTATATCCTGTCCAAACCCTATTAGTACAAATCTTTCTTCTCATTGAATTAAGAGAAAGTAGCTGTCTATCTCTCTTGTTTTGTATGTACAGCTACAAAATAGTCCTTCATTTACCCCTTTTTTTGTTTAGTTTTGTCAGAGATAGGCATTCCATTGCCATTTTAATATTGCAGGTGCATGAATTCAGCAAAATAATCCAATATAGTCCAGTAGTCCATAATAGTAGTGGATTATCAGTAGGACTGGCATCAGAAGTTGTTGACTTGAGCCTTATACAGTTCAGCATATTAACATGCCTTTACATTTTATACCTTATTTCTGCTGGTTGGTTAAGACCAAGATAAAGCAAGACCTGTATAACCAGAAATGTAACTTTCGTATCTGATAAGGTCAGTCAAATCCCCTCACGATTTACCCTGAAACCCTGTACTGCAGTTTGTAGATCCTTTGTCAGTGTCAGCCATGTGGATGAGTCATGGCCATTGCTTCCCCAATGTGCTCTCTGTGAAAACCTGAGAGAATGTTTTCTCTCCATTTGACTCTCCTTAGGCACACTCTACATCATCAATCATATTTTCTGTGGCCTCATAATCTCCATGATCAATAAATGTGGGACACAACTAAATTGCAGGATGATACAGTACAGGTTCTCCTAAATCCTTAGTCCTCACAAAGCTTGAAATACTATGGCCAAAGTATTGGCTGTCCTTGAGGCCCTTCTTTTTCTCTAATTTTTGGTCACAAATTCAAGTTGTTAACTCTGCAGAAGAGAAGTTTAACGATGTTGTTACCCTACAACATAGGCACTTGAGCTTAACCTCATTATCTGTCTGAATAATAAACATCTTAGACATATCATGGAATAGGTGATTTCCATCAAGTATTGATATGTTGAAGTTTACATCCCTACATGTGAAGAAAAAAGTAAGAAAAATAAAAAATAAAAAATACTAACAAAATAGGAATAAATAATTGTACATTTTTACACAAAAATTTAGAAATCTAACCATATACAGCATTGTAGCAGGATAGTCCTATGACATTATTTTCTTGTCTCTTGTTTTTGTTTATTACACTTTTTTAAATAAACATTTTCTTGACAGACAGTATAGCAGTAATTGATATGATGTTGAAAGCAGGACCTTATTTAGAAGACCGGAATGACATGCATTATACGCATGGAAGGCCTAGAGAAACAGCTACCTCAAGGTTCATTCAGGGAGCTGCCCTCAAAGGAGTAGACCTTTTGTGCCTGCTGATGCCTTGATGTTGGACTTCCCCCTCAAAACTTATGAAAAACAAGTTCTTTATTTATTAGACTTATATTACTCTGTTATTCTCCTATAGCAGCAGAGATTAAAATAATCATTAAAACTACAAGTGGTGTTGATTTTCTGTGTATAATGTAAGCTAGAATTTTTATAGATTTTTCTCTATATGCAGGTGGTTATTTCTATGTCATCTAAGAAAAAATATTGCTTTATGTAACATGGTTTAGAACTCTTTTGGGGAAAGATAAAAGGTAGATGTGAAATATTTGCAGATAACAGGTTTAATGGTAGCTTTGACAAATTGCAATTTTTTTGCGGGGGGGAAAGGGTCTACAGGGTGTTCAGGGTCTCACTACTAAAATGGACCCATAGTGATCTGCCTGTTTACAGCCTCCCAAGAACTTGGATTACAGGCACAAGCCACCACGCCTAGTCTCAGTTGCCATCTCAGCACACCCCGGGGACCAGGGCCAGCACGACAGGCCAGGGGATAGAACCCCTGGCCCCTGCTCCTGTTTGCAGGTACTCTAATCTGTTAAGCTATTTGGGAGGTTTTATTTTTAATGTATAAACTTTTATAAACTACAGTGAAACACAAAGTGCCCTTCCAAATACTCTCTTTGCTTCAGACACAATTATTCCACTATTCTTAATGTTAAAATTAGTATATGCTCTAGTAGATAATAATTATATTTATTTTGGGGAATAATTACAGTCATATATCAAGTGAATAAGATACATTGCTGTTGTAAAAGCTTATAGATTTATAATTAATTTTCTGCCCAAAAACTACTGATCATGCTAAATCTGATTTACTTGTACAGATGTTGTGCTTTGTTACAGATGTTTGCATATGCTGCAGGTAGTTGAATTCCATAAAGCAACCATTCTGTTGCTGCACTAATGTTGAAAAAGGAGAGAACTGGATCAACCAAAGGCTTCACGAAGCACTGCACTGAGATGGGGTTATCTTTGTCATTCAGGCAGTCAAAAGTGCAGAGTAATCAAGCAAGTTCAGAGGAAGACATTTGCCTAATTGTGTCTCAAATCCTATTCCAATAATCTTCTGAATAATTCTCTTCACTCAAGCGCCTCTAAGTACTCAGGATCGTAAATGCTGCTCAGCCTTAATGCTATAAACATACATACATGCCCAAATTTTTATAAAACTGCAGCCTCAGCTTTGCTTTCTTTTGCCTTACATTTCACTTAGTTAAAATATGTCACTGTGTAACAAAGATTATGAAATATAAAAGTTAGATTCTATGGAAAAAAGAAAACTCTCAAGATGGTGAATGTTTGGAACATTTGTAAGCAGAAATGAAAATGCAAATTGTTTGTTACTGAGGTGCAATGGCCTTGATTAAAGATGTGCAGGTGACAGGTTGGAGGTTTGAATGCAGGAATGTAACCTCTGAACTTCATTTTAATTTTCCATAATATTTTTAAAAATTCACACGAAGCTGAAGAATTAATCATTGCAATGCCAGAGGGTTTCCCATTGCACAAAATGTACAAAATCTTGCAGGATAACTCTTTCAAATAGCATCTGAACTTTTAAAAGAGTAAACTGAAAAGAGAAAAAATTAAATTGTCGATTAGTCACAGTGACATTATCATACTCAATTGGCATAAAAATTGTACACTGTATTTTATTTTCATTAAAATTTCCCCATTTTATAGTAATGTTTAACAGTATATTATTTATTCTGAAAAATTAAATAATGAACATGAAAAATAAACTAGAAACAATAGTGCTTTTGTCCCCCTCCTGATTTATTTTTACACAATAAAGTCAGGTACAGCTGCTCAGTATGTATGGCAGGCTCTAATCTTGACCAAATCTCTCAACATTCTCAATGAGCCACCTTTTCTACCAGTGCTCCACAGTGGACTTCATCCTTACCAGACCTGCATCATTCAGCCTTGACAAGAGATGTTAAATCAGCACAGAGACAATTCCCCACATTTGATAATCTGAACTCAGGCGGGCCTGCATGTTGTGAGAATCTTAGATCACTTTACTGTACATTTCCCTAGGTAATGTCTCTTTGCAATGTTCCATGCAATGACACTACCACTACCACTGTCCGGAGCTGCCTCCAGACAGTTATGAAGCTAAAAATTCCAGCTGATTCCTGTGATAAAAACCTCAGTATAAGTTCCATACTGTTGCTTTTCTTTTGTTACAAAATTAATAGGTAAAATCTGTTAGTAATGCTTTAATGACTTTCAGACCCTAGTTTTCTTTAATAGCCTGTAATAATAGAATGCATAGGTGAAGTGTCATAGTACCTGGCCTTTTGTCGGTTGACAGGCCACCTTGTACTCAAGGATGTAGATGGTTCTGCAAAATTATAGTAAAACTGTGATAACTAATTTTTATGGAGGGATACAAATAAGTTTTGTTTCCTGATTGTCTTAGTTACTCTTCTCTCATTGCTGGGACAAATACCCGACACTCAAAATGAAGGAAGTAAAGGTTTATTTAACTCACAGTCACTGGAGGTTTCTGTCCATATGCATCTGGGTCCAACACAGAGCAGCACAGAGCAGAAAGCAACCTTTCATGGTGGCGGCAAAGAGCAAGAGCACACAGAGAGTAGCAGCAGCTCAGACACCTAGCTTCTCTTCCCACCTCACATTGAAATGCAAATTACCTGCCCCAGGGCAGGTGCAGCAACCACACCCACAGTAATCAATCACAAATTCCAGAAATCACCCCAAGACACATGAGGCTTTGGGGAGACACCTAGACACGAGCCATAACATTCCACCCCTGGACCCCCAAAGACTCGTGCACATCCCTTTATGCAAAAGACACCCTAGTCCATCTCTATATTGCCAAAGTCCCAAAAGTTTCAGCACTGCTGAAGAGTCAAGTGCCAAGTCTCTTCCAAGATCCAAGGCAAACTCTTAGCTGTGAGCTCTTGTACAAAAGAAAAGTTAAACACATCCAACATTCAAAGACATAAGATAGGACCCAGTCCTAGCCCAGGTCCAATGAGTGTGCAGAGAGCTTCCTCTTCCTCCAACTTCACCTTGCCCCCTCCAGGCACAGCTCAGGACTGGCATACACGCCTCAGGTGTAATCCTCCAGTGGCAATCCCTGCAGGGGAGAGTGTAGAGGATAGATCCATCCAGCTAGTCCAAGAGCAGAACATCTCGCCACAGGGGTACAACAGGTTCACCCTTAAGGGCAGCAGCGGGAAGGATTGAGCACAGCAGCCAG
>NW_004524718.1:306933-308330 GCF_000260255.1 Octodon degus
AATAATCTTGAGGTAAATATTTCTTAAAAATGCTGTGAAAATCTCAGGTGATTTGCCTATTTTATATAAGAATTCGTGTGTTTGTTGACACATTAGCCCCTACATTATAATTTTATTTCCAATGTTAAAAATAATTCATGCATAGCCCTTGGCATTGTGTTGATAACAGAAATTTTTTAAAAAGTCATACCTCATATTACATTACAGAAGCATGAGCTTCTTCTTGAATTGAAGTGATGACATTCCATAGGACTTATTTTTTGATGTACCATATAAGAGTAGGGCGGGATATTTTTTTTTTCATCTTTGCAAAAAAAATTGTCCCATTTTCTTCAACTTTATATCTACCCTATATTTCTTTCTGAGGGTTTCCAATAGTTGAGAGTGATAACAAGGGCTGAGATAAAACCCAAAGAATCAGTTGAGAGAAACTCACATAGAATATAGAAAATATAATCCCCCTTTCCTTTTTCCTGTTTCAGTTCCTCCCTACCTTCTCATCTTTCTTGATTTCCATATTTGGTCATTACTAGTTTCTTGTGCATTTCATTTTTACTATACCTCAGAAGAAAATCATTTTTATACTCTAGGAAAGCTGACTTCAACTACAATAGCTATACTTTTAGGATTCTTGGAAGATTTTTTCATTCTATCATTTGGGAACATACTTTACCCTGAACTTTGTCACTACAGGGCTGATATTCATTTTTGATGATGTCGTCACATTTTCTAAATCTCATTACATTATTAAAACATATATACCTTTCCCTACAGAGTAGAATGTATTAAATTTCTTACTGGTAAATTATAGACATTTACCACTTTAACGGACAAAGAAACAGAATTGTTACGGAAAATAAATGGTTGTCATCACAGGAAGCTGTGTACTCAAAAGAAGCACAGGAAAATTGAGATTTGGCAACAGAAATTTTGAAAATCAAACCAAAAAAGTGACTAGTACAGGTGTATTACTGACTTAGCATTTCAAATGAATTTGATATACAAAAAAAAAGAAGAATGTGAATTTGAAACAAACACTAAACTAATTATTGCTTATTAAAAGATTAGGTATTATATATGGTAATTTATCTAACCTTCATACACCTCCGTGTAGAACTCTAAACTAAAACAATTTGTGTTTGTTTCTTTAACATTTAATTATATTTAAAAGCCTGGAAAACCTGGAGCAATGTTTACAAATAAAATTGCTTACCAAGTGGCATTTCAAAACACAAACCTTATAGGCCTAAAGAGCATGGAGTAAGGTAATTAGGTCCCTAAGAGCAAGCAACTTCAACTCCAAAACTTTTTTGCATGAGAGATGGAGAAGTCAAAACATTTTGTGAAAAAAGAACAGCTCAAGAAATATCTTGGTGCAGGGCTGGCCAAATAGCTCA
>NW_004524718.1:309160-317113 GCF_000260255.1 Octodon degus
ACAGGTTTTAATAAAAGAGATGGCTTGGGCTTGCCTGCATTGTTGTTGATGGGAAGTGGGCAACCTTTGTAACATGTTGGGTAGTTGTCAGTTGGTCCCAGTTTCCTATGCAGCATCTCCTCTCACATGGAAAGAATCACAGAGTGTTTCTATTTTCTTATATTGTGTTCCTTGGATAAGGAGAAATTTGGTCCCTAGATAAAACAGAATCCCTTTATAATATCCTCTTTTCCTAAAGTTTATTTATCATACTAGGAGGCACAGAAACATTTTAATGGTTTCTCAGAAAATGAAATAAGTATAGAGTATTAAGGAGCTTTTAGGCTACCCTTTTAACCTCCCTGTCATCTTTTTAATTTCCTAAGGAGATTTTAGGCATGACTATCTGCTATCTGTTGTCCTTTGCAGTGCATTTCCTTCACTATGACCTTCCTTGGAGGATAGACTGCCTCTAGGAGTTGCAGTGTTCTCTGTCTGTGTTTTATAGATGATTGATTATTTGTACATAAGCCTTTTGCTTTCCAGATTGCCTAACATTCTGTAGCACAAGAACATTATATTTGGAGTCTGCATAGATGTCTAAATTCCTATCTTTTTTTTAACAACAATGCCCAAGTAAGAGCTCCCAGGTCTCTGCCTTTTGGACAGAGGTTCTTGGGAAGGAAGTTTAACTTTGATGACTTGTAGTGCAGTGACAGCAGTATAACTTGCCTTTTCATGTCCTTTTTGGTCAAAGCTGTCTTATCAGGGAAAGACACCTCCTGATGGGTTTGGAAGGGCAGGTCACTGATGTCTTACCTGCTGGAACAACTAGGAGAGATCGTATGTTTATAAGAGTGACTAAATTTTGGGTAGAAGAGAAATAGACAACCTTTAATTAGAGGTTCTCTTTATTCCATTTGTGACGATAAACTCAAAGCAGAACTTTTCAGAGAAAGAAATCAACACAGACTAAGCTGCCCTTGTGTCTGTAAGAAGTTGGGTTGGATAGCCCATGACATCCAAGATTGTCCAGTGTTCCTCAGAGGAGATGTTGATGTCTCTAGAAAGAAATAGTACAGATTCCCCTGGGTCTCATCAGTCCTCAGAGCAGGAAATCAGAGTTCTGGCTGACCTATTTTATTTGTAGAGGTGCAGACAGTCAAAATATCAAGAGTGTCAGGAGTCAGATTCAATAGCTGCCTTATACTTAGAACAGATCCTAGATGGAGGCTTCATGTAATCTTGGGTCCAGCATCCAAGTCCTTTGCACTTGAAACAGAAACTGTTTCCTGAGTTGTTCCCGTATTTTTCTTTATATAACCCGAGTAGTTTAAAGATGCTACTAATTTCAGCCATGATCTTAGTCTTTCTCTTTCATCCCTACTCTGAGTTAATTTGTTGAACACAGGAAAGTTCATGTCCAGAAATTGGGTCATAGGTGCCGGTGGCCCCAACTGAAATTTTGCACTCTATGCTGAATATCTAAAGTTAGAAAATAAGGTAACATCCCATTTAAATGCAAACAGAAGTTAAGAGTTCGGTCATAGGTGGTAGAAAATGCTTTTGTTAAAGCTAGACTGAGAGTCAACTCCTGTCTCCTGGAATTTGGAAGATAATTGAATATGGATGTATCTCTAAGGGATAGGTTGAAATGACAACCTCATTAATGAGGCAGAGGTCCTGCTCTGTTCCACACTTTCCATTCACACTTCACACTCTCCTGATTAGTGTATTTACAAATGACTCAACACACCTCTTCATCTCTCTGGTAAGAGCAACTAGCATAGCAGATATCATCTTTAGTAACTCGCTCCTGCTACAGTCCCAGTTTGGTTTATTTTAAGTGAGAATAACACTTAAGAATGTTTCCTTCAATTTTAAAGTATATTGGTCATCCTTATAGTTTTTAGCCTTTTATAATATTCTCTATTTTTTATTTTATGTACAGCAGGTGGTCAAGATGAATTCAGCATCTTGCCATGATAACTCAAACCCAATGGTTAAAGTTTGGAACACATCTGAAAATTTCCTAGGTTCCTTTGATTAATGACCTAATCATTCCTTGTACTGTTGGACATATGCAACTAAAGACAAAAAAACAATTTACACTTGAGCATATACTTCTATCCTTGAGACTTTTCTTAGGAGGACAAGCTGTGAGTCAAAGTAGGAGGAGGAACCAAATCAATATTAAAAAGACTTGAGGGAATAAAAGATGTCTGTACTGTGGGACTCAGGGCTGCCTAAGAATGTTGTCGAAGGGGCTGAGCAGTGTTGGGTTCCTTTGGAGCAATAGGCTTTCATGCAGTTCCTTGGTTACTCAGCAAGAATTGGCTGATTTATTGGTGTCAGTATAATAAAGAGGAGGTCAAACAGACCAACAGATGTGGTTATCCTACCTAAATAGATCAGCAAGTCTAAAATCTCCTTGAGAGGCAAATGTTGTCTTAGAATAGGGTCACCCAAGTTATCTTTGACTTTCTTGGGGCCTGAACTAAATACCATAGTTCTTGAGCATTCCTTTTGATAAAGAGTTACAAAAGACCAAACAAACAAAAAAATTCATACTACCTTTCTTTCTTTCTTTTTTTTTTTTTTTTTTTGGCTGGCTCAGGCTGCCTTACAGGCAGGTCTGGTAAGACATGGGGAGGTGGGGATAAAACTGTGGTTTGCCCCAGCAGACACTTAAACAACTGAGCTAAACCACAAGCCCCCTCAAAATACTTTTCTTGTTTCAAGCAGAAACACTATAACTGGAGAAGTACCATCCCATACACATCTTTTGCCACTTCCCAGTTTGTACTGAACTCAGACAATGTTATGCTAATAGATAATTTGTTCTTGTTTCAAATTCTCAGGATCACACCAATGCCATTCAACAAGGATACAGCCTAGTGGTGAAGTTAATGAGATCTATGTAGTAATAACATCCAAAAATGTTCCCATTGGCTCAGGTTGGAACCTATAGACAGAGTGAGACAGCTAGATCTACACTCCTTAAGACAGTATCCAGCATATACTGAAAGATTCCTGAAAGCTACAAGGTTCCCCTTGTGAGACAATGAAACCAAGAGATGTCTTTACCCAGACCTTAGAGTTATAACGTCACTGTTTACCACAGAAATAAAACCTTTATCTGCACATTGGGACCCATTAATTCCTTAGGCACAAGGGGATGGGTTACCTATTGGTCTGCCTGGTCCAAACATCCATGAGGTACTTTCTAAAGCAAAGTTCATTCAACCACACCCGGCTGGCCTAACTTATATTTATTCAATGCCTCTTAGGCTTAAGTGATATTTGCCATCCCTTGATAAACCACTCAACCAGTATGAAACTGTTGTACACAGCAGAGTTAGAGATATTATAGCCTTTCAGGCAGGGTTAAGCCCTCTAAGGGGCCCATGAAGAAGATGTAATGTCTTGCAAATCTGGGAGAGATTTTCACCTCCACTGTGGGGAATACTTCAATATGAAAGATAAAATAAAAACACATGCATACTTCCTAAGGATAAACATCAGGGATTTATATCTTAAATAGGTATCTATCACCCTGAGGAAGCCAGGAAGGGTCACTAACTGTTGTGGTTTGGAGTATTATAAGGTGAAACAAAATAATACAGGATTCATATTTTATTAGACTAGCTTATAATAAATGACTCAAAGAATCATATACAAAGAGAGTACAGGAAATCTTCGAAGAGTTCAGTTGAGGACCTGTAGGTCACAAAAATGTCCTGCATGAGTCCAGCCAAAAACCTGGAGCTCATAACTATGCCTCCTACAAGTCCAACTGAAGGCCTAGAGCTTGTGACAGTCCTTTGCAGGCCTACTTCACAGATCTGTGTGGGGAAGACATAAAAGTCAGTGGTAAACCAGAGTTAGTAGTGGGGATGGGGGAAGGAAGAAAGAAAGAAAACAGAGAGAGAGAGAGAGAGAGAGAGAGAGAGAGAGAGAGAGACAGAAGAAAGAGAGAAAGAAAGTGAACAGGGCCAGCAAAATAGCTCCCCAGACTAAGTGCCTACTTAGGCAAGCAGGGTTCAGTTCACTGCACCACATACCACACCGACCTGCCCCGAGTGTGCTGAACTGGCCACCAAGACCCAGCATAGTGGTGCATGCTTGTAATCCCAGCACTGAGGAGGCTGAAAACAGGAGGATCACTAAAGTCTGAGCTGCATAGTGAGACACTGTACCATGTATATAATTTTTTTTTATATAAAAGCTAACAAATACAACAGAAATCAAGAAAGAAAAGACATGTATAAAATTAGGGTAGTAGAAACCAGGTCACTTTCCAAGTACAACAAACATATACACATAAACAAGTTGTACTACTAAAGCAAACACAAGTGCCTAAAACAAAAACCTGTATTCTCTTCCCCATCTACATGGCAGAAAGTAACCCTCTTCTTGACACCTTGAGAGAAGTCCCTTGACTCAATTTAGTGGAGTATATGAGAGAAAGAAAAACAAGGGCCAGCCAAATAGCTCAGTGGATTAAAGCTTAAAGTGTCTGTTTGCAAGCGCAGGGGGGTTGGTCCCTGGGCCTGTTGTGCTGGCCTCCCCACCAGGCCACACTGAGATGATAATTGAAACTGGGCATGTTGGTGCAAGCCTGTAATCCCAGCTCCAGGGAGGCTGTAAACAGGCAGATCACTACGAGTCATATTTAGTGGAAAGAAACAAAACTTTTACCCATGGGCTTTAACTTGGTCTCTGGTACCTTACAAAGGTAGGCAGGTTATACTCTGGTTTTTCTTCAGAACGTATAAATCTTTCGCCTTTTACTAAAGGTAGGCAGGTTAAAGGAGCCTAATGTATAATGTGTCCCTTTGCAAATTGTGGTCCTCAACACAAATGTTAATAAACCAAAATATTGCTGTGTTATGCTAATCACATCAAATATTCACATTTTTATTAACAAACTAAAATTATGAAACAATAAAATAATTTGATAAATGTGAACAATAACTTAAAAAATAGTTAAAAGCAACAAATATGCAATGACTCAGAAATTGTAATTCATATGTAATGAATTTGAATGTCACAATTAAAACTAAATTTAAATACAATTAGTAATCTGAATTTATCATAATTTCATTGATCAAAATAAGTGCTGGGAATATGTAGCTATTCAGTACATCGGGTATTTCTTGTTATAGTTTTCAATCTAGTATTGCTTAAATAAATATTCAATTTTTTAAGGACGCAGACTTTTGAGTCTGAAAAATTCTGGCTTTGATATCTTATGTGAATATTTTGTGCTACTGAAAAACCACTTGGGCTAGATTATTCAAGATGGACTAACAGTCAAAAAGCACGCTATGGTCATGGATAGGTTTTCTATAGTGAACATATGTATGTAAATGAAAAAGCACTTGCAGTAAAATCCAAGGGCTGGGGAGATAGCTCAGTAGAATAAGTGCTTGCTTGGCTAACACAAAGGCCTGAGTTCAATCCCCAGTTCTGCCCCCGCCCAAAAAAAAAAATGAAGTAAATTCCAGATAAATCAGGCTTAAGTTTCCAAGTACACACTCCCAGGGGATTTTCTTGGAGTGGTACTTCATACACCTAGTAGCAATAAATGACAAGATGTGCTGGGTAACCTGGGCTGGAGTGCTCTCTGTCCACAGTACTGATCTTTGCTAGCAGAGATCCATCACATGAGGTGCTATTTCAGGAGGTGGCTAAGATATGATTTCTCTCCTTGGAGTTAGTATGGGTTGATAAATGAATCCTCCTGAGTTAACACTTTTATGAACAACACAGAAAATTACATTTAAACAAAAACCTGCCAATGATATTCTTGCATGAAACTGATAGTTAACTACATAATATGCCTAATATGCTTCCTAAGGATAAACATCAGGGATTTATATCTTAAATAGGTATCTATCACCCTGAGGAAGCCAGGAAGGGTCACTAACTGTTGTGGTTTGGAGTATTATAAGGTGAAACAAAATAATACAGGATATTATTAACTAATACTCAACTTACTGCTCAAGTAAAACAGGCAGCATGATATTCTGATACATTTAAAATACCAGTAACTACAAAAGTTATTTGTATTATAATTGCTGTCATTATTATTTTGCTACTGTTCGTTTAATGAGCTTAATTTATCTTCCCATATACAAAGTATTTGTGGGAATATAGAAATATTAGTTAGCTATGATTATCTGAGGGAAAATTGTTCTTATATGGTTAAATGTCTTACCTAAATCTCTGATATATTATTAGCATTCTCAAGTCAAATGAATAAAATTATAACAACATTCTTAGCTATCCTATTGCAGATATGAAGAAATATGATTCCTATTAGTTAACCATTCTTAAATTGCATTTGCTTCTAAAAATGCTAATTTTATACAGTAAATTTCAAATTAAAATAGCAGGGGATCTTTAACACACAAATGTCTTAAGAATGATCAACTCTAAATAAACAAGCTTGAGCTTATGAACAAAATAAAGCAAGAAAAGTATCGGTTATACCATTATTATGTTTGACTGATTAATACACTGAACTTTACAGTCATCTGACAATATAGACGTTGATATTAGAAGTACTGTGGAACAGTTCATACTGATCAGACTTCTTGAATAACTTTGTAAAAATTCACTTATCTTGCTATACCAGCAAATAGATGACAGTTCACACTCTGCTTTTTTTCCTTTGATAATCTAAAATAAAAGATACAATGTAGAATTGTAATTACGTTCTGTGAGCTCAACTTGCTTTTGAGGTAATTGGACTATGATCTGTCCATGTCAGCAGATGTTGTACATTTATCCAAATATATTATCTCAACCTAGTTTTTGGAAGTTGGTAGGCACAAAATTTTAATTTATTTACTAATACCAACAGGCTATGAGATGTTACAAGTGTTTCTGCACTGAGAAATATTTTAGAACCATTCTAATCAGAAATTTAAATTGTTTTCCAGTGAAGAATTTATATAACCAGATACCAATATTGTAACCTAATTCTGGCTTAAAATTTCTTGGTATGTTTATTTAAAATATAGTAAATACTTTTTATATTATGTAATTAAACTCCTAATAGCTATAAAGAATGTAGTAAACCTGTAAAGACATGTGAAAGCATTAAACTATCTTATTTTCTGTTATCTCTTAGTATTTGTAAGAGAATAAAGTATTAAAAGTGAAGCAATTACACAACCAAGACAGATTCACATTCAACTTGCCCAGCCATATATTCTTCAATGTTTCTTTCATACTGAGACCTATTTTTGAGTCATTGTAACTGACACACAGTATTAAACAAGGCAGAACCATCTCCTAGGAATACATTATGCATTGCTAATCCATTATTTACAATCCCAGAGAAAAGAAAACAATCTTTCTAAATTCATGCAGAGTTCATCAAATCTTTAGCTACTGAATTTTCTAAAAGAAATGAAGCAGAAGATCAGTTTTATGCTGCCACAGCCTATATCATATCTTGCCTTTCTCCACTGGAAGAACCATGATGCCTATGAAAACAAACCTAAAAAATTAATATTACCATTTATTTCACTAATTTATGGAGCAATAGCTTATAGCAAGAAAATTAGGTATACCTATTTCCGTAGCATTTGCTTTACAAAACATTGTAGCCAATCCACCAAGAAGATAATTGAATCTTGCAAATTTCATTATTTAGTATATTATACATATTTTAGAATAAAAATTATATTCATTCAAGTAGAAAAGATTTTTCTAAATATAATCCACATATTGATGAAATTTTAAAGGTATTATTCATCAAGTAATTGTAATGCAACAGATAATTTTACATAGACAATATTTTTAGCAATTCTACCATATTCTCACTTTAACTTCAGCTTTAAACACACACACACACATATATATATATATATATATATATATATATACATATATACATGTATGTATATATGCTTTCAGACATTATATAGGACAGAAGAAATATGAACAATTTTATGTATT
>NW_004524718.1:318028-325209 GCF_000260255.1 Octodon degus
GAAAATTTGGGACACTGCCGAGTTACATGACGTTACAGTACAAGTTCTCATATGTCCTGAGTCTTAATTGACCTTGGAAGGCTAGGGTCAAAATGCTGGCTTTCCTTGAAGAACCTCCTTTTTCTCTAATTTTGGCATTATCTGCTTTATTAGACAGAAGAAAATTTTACTTCCATCAAATAGGAATGTACACAATATCCTCTTTTTTTTTTTTTTTTGGACCCCCGGATTGAACTCAGGCCCTTGCACTTAGCAAGGATGAGCTTATTCCACTGAGCCATCTCCCTGGCCAATAACCTCTGTTCTTACAGAGTTGTTTTTATCTCAGTAATAGACAAAATACAGTAGAGGAATGAAGGAATTCCCAGTATCTCTTTTGCTAATAGACAAGCTTTGCCCATGTTTTCTTTGTTTCCTCTTATCACATACCTTCCAGCAATGATTTTGGAACTCAAAATACTAGTTTCAGTTTGGCTTGATTATTCCATGGTGCACTTTGTGGATATCAATACTATATAGATGTTCTATGTAGCCTGAAACTGCCAGTCGTACGATATTAAGTAAATTATGTGCCATATAGTCAACATCTAATTAGAACTGTAAGAAATCATTCAGAAATGCAAGGTCGTCTGTTGTTTATTTTTACCTCCAAATTCTTAGAAACAAAACCCTAACTTTCTTTAGCACAATACAACTCAAGGAGCCATAAAATTGGAACGAATTTTTGTCTTGAGGTTTCCAGATTGTCTTAGTTACTCTTCTCTCGTTGCTGGGACAAATACCCGACACTCAAAATGAAGGAAGGAAAGGTTTATTTAGCTCACAGTTACTGGAGGTTTCAGTCCATACTCAGCTGAGTCCAACGCAGAGCAGCACAGAGCAAAAAGCAACCTTTCATGGTGGTGGCAAAGAGCAAGAGCACAAGGGAGGGGTAGCAGCAGCTCAAGCAGTTAGCTTCTCTTCCCACCTTACATTGTAATGCAAATTACCTGCCCCAGGGTAGGGGAAGTACTCACACCTATGGGTACTTCCCAGTATTTACCCATCTATGGGTAATCCCAGCAGTACTAAAACCCATAATCCCAGCCTTGGATCACACATAATCCCAGTGGATCATGAGTTAACACAAAATCTAGAAGTCCTCACCCCTTGACTGCATGAGGCTTTAGGGGGACAACTAGACACAACCATAACACAGATTTTTTCATGACCTCTGAGTCATAACATTTATAATAATTCCTGAAACTGGAAACTATAAGCTAGTCTCTAAATGTTAGGAGGAAATTTCCAGGTATTTACTCAGCATAAAAATGCAGTGATTTTCTGGGTAGGGGAGAGCAGCCCATTAGCCCAAGCCCTCTAGGAAATCGAGGAAGGAGGAATACACATTCAAGAATAGCCTGTGCAATTCAGTGACTTAGCAAGACCTTGTTTCACAATGAAAACCTTTTAGAAATGTGGCTCAATGCACAGAACCTGAGTTCAATTCCAGGACACACACACACACACACACACACACACACACACTCTCTCTCTCTCTTTCTTTCTTTTTACTATTATTCACAACAGATTAAATGTGTCCAGATATAGCATTAGCTGCATCAGTTGGCCTGATGTATCTGTGAAAACTAATAACAGATTTTTTTTTCACCTATAGTTAACTATATCAACAAAAAAAGTGAAGGGCTGGCCAAATAGCTCAGTGGATTAAAATGCCTGCAAGTAGGTTCAGCGGTCCATGTTTAATCCCTGACCCTGCCCTGCTGGCCCCACCCCTGGGGCAATTGAGACTTGCTGTGGTGACACATGCCTGTAATCCTAGGACTTGGGAGGCTGTAAACAGGAGAATCACTATGAGTCCAATCTAGGTGTGGACCCTGAATAGCCTGTAGACCTTTCCCCAGAATAATACAAAAATAAAACATAAAAAGTGAGAAAACTAACTTAAAGTATTTGCTTCCCAATTATGATAACTTAATCAGAATTATATTTAATAGCATTTTATTTTAAAGAAACACATTCTATCTCCAAGCAATGAAAGACATAATTTTATCACAATATCATATAGCCAGTATTTTCAACAAATGATCATTGTAAAAAATGGATACATTAGTAAATATTCCAGAGAATGACCTCATGCCCTTATCTAATACCATACCTAAAAAATAACTCAAAGAATTGTTAGTGTGCTCATGTTCATAATGGCAGTATTCACAATACCTAAGGGATAAAATCAGCCTATTATTAACCAACACAGAAATGTGTAAATGAAATATACACATAAAATATTCACATGTAAAGTTAGAAAATTCTGAAACATGCTACTTGGGTGAACTTTGAAAATATTATTCTAAGTAAATATGCCAGTCACAAAAAGGCCAACACTATACTGTCTCACTTTCATTTGGCATCTAGAGTAGTCTAGCTCACTGTGAAAGAAAAGCTGGCTTTCTGGGTTAGAAGTAAGTGGCAACTGATGAAAGTGAAAACTTGTGTTATAGGTATTTTACCACAATGCAATAGTGTTTCAGTTTAATTCATAAAATCTTAAATTAAAAAACTTAATAGAACATATCTAAAGAAGTAAAATTAAAGATTTCCTCATGTACTCATATCCATGTGAGAAAGGAACACTAAAATATTACTTTTAAACTAATCTCTACACTATATAATTTAATGTTTTTATTCATGTTTTATAACTAGTGTTTGTGTGTGTGTGTGTGTGTGTGTGTGTGTGTGTGTGTGTGTTACCATGGACAGAACTCAAGACCTTTGGCTTGGCTGGCAAGTGCCTATTCCATTGAGCTATCTCCCTGGCCCCCCTATATAACTAGTTTTGATCTATTTCGCTATTTTCCTGAATTGCATTTGCTTTGGAATTAAAACTCCTGAGTCATTATACTAATGAAATATGAAATTTTCCTATCTGATATCAGTGGTCTTATTCTATTGTGTAGTACTGTAATAGAACACTTCAGGGAACTTTAAAAGATATTCATTTAGCTCAAAATTCTGGAAATTGAAGATAACAGTGCCAGCATGTTTGAGGTTCTGATAAGGACCTCATGAAAATCTTATCATAATAGCAATTGTATATTCAAAATATATAATGTAAATTTTAGGAAACAAGAACCGCTGATAAGGAAATTCATGTTTTTGTTTTTTTCAGTAACATTCAACTGTTGAGAACTAATCAATTTTGCAAGCCTTTCATTATACCTTTCCAAAAGTGGTACTCCTATGGACTAAATTACCTTCTAGTAGGATTCACCTCTTAAAAATTCTACCACCTCAAGTCATGATTGTCCTTTGCTAAAAGAACTTGGTTGAATTTATAGCTTACAGCAGAGAACTTTCAGGGAAATGGAAACTAAAAAAAGATTTATGAAATATGTAGATTGATAGTTTTGCATTTTTATTATAGTAACTGATAGCATCATGGTAGAATGGGTACAAATTACATTAAGATTAAGTAGATTGTAACTTTAAAAAAATTAATCAGTGTACTCATTGTGAGTAAAAACATTGTTGATTTGACACATTTTATCAACTTGATGAGTTTAGAAGCTTACCTAAGTAACTCAACAGTTCTAGATCCTGGGGTGAAGAGGACATGCCTTCACTGATGTAGGATGTTGTTTATTGTGTCAACTTAAGTTTAGAAGGTTAACTGACTTAACAAGGTTCTTACTTTGTACTCATCCTGAGACTGCAAGTGGAGAGGAGGAGATGGTGTGAGCGCTACACCTCACTTCCACTGGGTGAGGGTAGCTTGCTTACAACATAAAGGGGGAAAACAGGATTGCTTCCCCCCATTTTCGCCTGCTGCCTTTTTTGTCTCCTACTGCCTTGAATAGTTACCCCTACACCTTGCCACCCTGCCTTAGAGCCAGTTGATTATGGATTAAAATTTCCAGAAATTGAGAGGAAAAATAAATCTTTACTTTCTTAATTTTGGGCTTTGGTTATTTTGTCTCACCAAGGAGAAAAAAATAATCAAGACACAATTTGGCACCAGAGAAATGGTGTCATTTCTGTGACTACATCTGAATATGTGCTTTAGCAGTCTTTGAAAATGGCTTGTGGGAAGAATTTAGAAAGATTCAGAGAAGTTGCTTAAAAGAGCAGAGCTAAAATGTCTTAGGTTTTTCTGTATGGGAAATCCTGGCCACAGCTCAGAAGACAAAAGGCTGATAAAAATCCTTCCAGTAAAGTCCAAGATTGAGAGGTTTCTGCTGGGAAGAAGGAATGTATTGGTTGTTCAACTCTAGGGGATATATGTTATGAACTGGCACAGAGTTTATCTTCATTTTTCTTGTGTAAGGCTAAGATTAAAGGTGGTGGACTACTTAATCTGACAGAAGAAATCTCAAGGCAGACAGATGTTGAGGTGGTGGTATGCCATCTGTTGGGAGTTTTTATTCAGATCAATGCTGACAATCAAGAGCAAAGAGCCAGTAGCATGATTTAAAATGTGAGTTTGGCCAGAAAGGAAGTTCCAGAAAAGCTGTGACCTACAAAGATAGAGCTGAGGAAAGCTTGTTGCTAAAGAGTAATGGTAGAATGGAAAAGATGGCTTGAGAGCATCACAAGAAGTAGTAAGACTTCACTTTTTGCAGCCTCAGAACCATAATGGTGAAAGACTACTTTAAAAAAAAAGTCACAGAGCACTATGGCCCAGAATGGTGATTGCATAGGAAATTTGTTCCTCAGAGTTGTATTGAGAATGAGTGGACAATCCAAGCACTATATTACAACAAATGAGAGAGAGGAAAGCCTGGCTACTGCTCAGCTGGCACTGGACCTTGTCATTTACATGGCACTAGTTTTAGGTACATGCAGAATGCAAGGCCTTCTGAGGGTAAGAAGGCATCTGACTAGATTTTTGAAGGTCTGGGAGCCCAGGCAGTGTGACCCTGGGAGGGCAATATGTGAAGCTTTGAATGAGAAGCCAAAAGTGCAGTGGAGATGACAAAAGTTTGTAAAATCCAGGAGCCTGTAAGCCATGGGAGCTAGAACTATCAGAAGTGCCATAAGAGTAGAATCCTACAAGCCTTTTGGAGTTGACCATGTGCCACAGATTGTTTCAGATGCTGGACATGGAACTACAGGATTTAATATGTGCACTGCTAGAATTTGGACTTGCTTTGGTCCCAATCCTTTGTATTCCCATTTGTAACTTTTGAAATGAGAATCTTTATCATGTGTCACTGAATGTTAGAGTGTTTAATTTTGTTTCTGTTTGTACAGGTGCTTGCAGCTAAGAGTTTGTCTTAAATCTCATAGGAAACTTGAGACTGGGACTTCTCAGCAATGCTGAAACTGTTAGGACTTTGGCAACTCTTGCAGATGGACTAAATGCCTTTTGCAGAAAGGTGTGTGCATGAGTCTTTGAGGGCCAAGGGTGAAATGTCATGGTTCTAATGTAATATAATGTTGATAGATTTAATACTGATTCTTAAGGACTATTAAACCTGTGTTACAATGTTCAAGTTTTGAAATGATGAGAATAATGTTTTTGTGTCTGGAAACTGCTTTAAAGAAAAGTGTGTGGTTACAAAGCTGACAAGGGGTGGATTGCTATGGTTGGCTCACTGTGCCAATGTGATTAGTCTAGAAGCTTAACGAAGTAACTCAGCAGTTCTACATTCTGGGGAGAAAGGATATACCCTTACTGATCTAGGATGATGTTCATTGTGTCAACTTGAGTTTAGATGGTTGACTAAGTGACTCCACAGGGGACTGGGGTCCTTATTTTGTGTTCATCTTGTGCCTGTGCAAGAGAGTGCAGGTAGTGGTGAGTGCGGCATGGGGTAGCCTGCGTGTAGCAAAAGGGAGGCAAAAAGGCTTGCTCTTCCTGCTGCTATTGCTGTTCTTGCTGTCTTCCACTGCCTTGAACTGTTGCCCCTGTGTCTTGCTGTCTTCCTGTGTCTTGCCATCCTTGGAGCCAGCTGAGTATGGACTGACAATTCCACAAAAAGTAAACTTTTCCTGTATTAATTTTGGGCATTGGGTATTTTGTTTCAGCAATGAGAGAGAAAAAAATAAGACAAATATAATATGGACTTGAGGATCATAGGCAAATTTTCCACAGACTGAACATTTTATAAGATAGCATTACTCTTTTTCCATTGTTCAGTGAAGTAAGAAATATGGACTTCTCAATCAAACTTAATTATTTTTGGCATCTCTGTTTTTATGAATGCAATACCAAATCTCTCATTTTACCATTGTCTCTGAGAAATCAAGATGTTTTACATTTATAAAATGTTGTTAGCATTTATTTTTCTAAAATTTGCTCGTGGAAAGGTAAATTTAAAAATTTAAATAGTCTTAAAAAGACAAAAAATAAAAGAGAAATTATTAAAGGAAAGCTGAACAATGTTTTCATTATCATATCATGAGTGCCTGAGAAATAATAATTTGTCCTTATTTTGAAAAACAATTGATGCAGAATTTGAACCTTTCTGTAAGACTCAGTCTAATGTGGCCTCTAACAACCTATTTTAATCATAACATAACTAACACAACACTATTTCACATAGAGAACAGGAAGTTCATGCTTGAGAACTGTCTGGCTTTCACATATAGGCATTTACCAGATGAACAGTATTTATGAAATAATAATTTCCATGGCAGAATAAAGACTTTACTCTTTAAAACACAAAAATTAAAACCTAATATGAACAGAAGGTACATTGATAGCATTTAATATGGCAGTTCAAATTATAGAAATTTCAAATAGTGTTCCACAATCAGTATTCCATTATATTTAATTTCAATATTTAACTCATGGCTTTTTCATTAAACTACATTGCAATTCACTGTTTTGCAAGGTCGGGTATGACTAAGTCACTCTACTCCTACACAGGGCTGGAACTTACGGTCCTAAGATTAAAGGTTGCATAACTGTATCCAACTTTGTCTTTTGTCTATGAATCAAGGGGATTAAACAGATTTAATACTTTTCAAAGTTTCCTTAAATATGTGAAATTAAATTTTAAAGACATTTCCAAGTTCAGAGTCTCCAGAAGAATTCCTTTCAATATTGGTGAGGTACTTAGATACTTGGTTTTCTTAGCTTCTTCTTCTTCTTCTTCTTCTTCTTCTTCTTCTTCTTCTTCTTCTTCTTCTTCTTCTTCTTCTTCTTCTTCTTCTTCTTCTTCTTCTTCTTCTTCTCT
>NW_004524718.1:325407-333937 GCF_000260255.1 Octodon degus
CTTCTTCTTCTTCTTCTTCTTCTTCTTCTTCTTCTTCTTCATTCTTCTTCTCTTTCTTCTTCTTCTCCTTCTTCTTCTTCTCCTTCTCCTTCGTCTTCGTCTTTGTCTTCCTCTTCCTCTTCCTCTTCATCATCATCTTCTTCTCCTCCCTTTCCTTCTCACTCTTGTCCTCCTCCTCCTCCTCCTCCTCCTCCTCCTTGTCTTCCTCCTTCTTCTTTTTTACTGTATTTACCACTTTCTTCTCTTTTCTCATTTTCAGTACTACTCAGGGTTTTTTAACTTCTTTTTATTTTATAAAGAGAACACAAAGAAGCATTAAAATAGCATAAAAGTAATACAGATTTTCACTTAACAAAGTAATATGAATTTCACAATATTTGTTTTAATGCATAGTGTTGTCTTATGAGTAATTGGTTTCTCAGGTTCTTTCAGTTTTCAAAATGTTAGAAGAATACTTACATATAATTAGATTTCATTTAGAAGATAGTTTGAGAAATTTTGTTTTTTAACTTATTTGCATCTTGTAGGGCAGAAAAATCATTTTACTATCTTGATACAAACATTTTTGAAAAAAAAAAACATTAAAGCATTTGAAGGATTTACTTTTTTAAATTTTTTCATCTAAGAACACTTTATTTGTTGAGTGTGATATTTATATAAAAATAATGTGTGATTTCTACATTTCGATACTGTACACAAAAATACCATAAATGAAAATATCAATAATTACATTAGCAATGCTCTAACGAAGGCATTTTGATGAATTTATGATATGTTATTTTAAGCAGTGTCTAATTCAACTTTCTCATAAAGGGCTATTTTTGTGAGTGTATAATACACACATTTATTGTTTGTGTATTTATGTCCATGATTTATTAATTTTAATTCTATGAGTTATATTATATTAAAGTGAGTGCTTAACAAGAAAAATATCAAAAAATAAATTCTTGAATTTTAAAATTTATCAAAAGCATCAAAATTTTTAACATTAACATTTTTAGTGTACAAAGTCTAAAAAGCAATAATACTAATAAAATTTTGTGAACTATAGTGAACATACAAATAAAACTTTACCAAAAATAATCCTTACTTCAATGATTACATTTAAGAACATCTTAACACATGACAACAGCATATTCCACACATATGTATCACTAACACAAGAGAGTGTGTTTGGCTTTCCTGGCCTTTTTTTTTTTTTCTTATAATTTTATTGAGAAACAAATAGCAATGAGACAGTTTCAAATCAAATTGGTAGGACAGTTTCAATAATTAACACATTGCATACATTCTTCCTAGTGGCTAATTGCCATACAAGATGCAGATATGATATCCTATACTGTTTCAATTCTAATACTGAAGTTATAATTAAAACCAAGTTTAATTACCTCAATTATTGACTGTTTTTACTAATATGTGTGAACTTCATAAATATCCAAACTAAAACAAATGCCTAAGATGCAAGATTCTGTCATTTCTCACTCATAAGGAGATAGCACTCTCACAGCACATACAAAATTCAGGTTAAAAAAAAAAACAATTTACTAATTATGGATACCAATAATGAGGAATAACATTTTGTGTGTGTGCAAACCAGAAACAAAACATCAGAGAATCAATACAATAAAATATATAAAAGAAAAAATATATATATAAAGGAAAAAATGTCAATTTTCTATAGCTGTTTGTTTTACTCTGATTGCCAAGAAGTGGGATGCTAAGCATATAAATCTATTAGAAATACTTTTTTCTGGCAAAAGTTTAGCTTGCTCCATCAGTGCTTTCAGAAAAAAATTACCTGAAGAGATTTTACATCAAAGTGAAAATTTCATAAATATTCATTGATCTTACTTTACCTCTATGTTAACCAAAACATGTCCTGGTCTTCAAACCAATTTATTATGCCTCTCATACGTAATAACCCATTATATAACTGTACAAATTATATTACATATAAAACATGTTTTTCTCACTTGTATTACACCTAAGTGTATGAGAATAATTATATTTTTGTCATATTATTTTCAACCAGTTATTAACAACCCCCAAAGTTTATATTCTTCTTTCTCATCTAGATCCATAGTTTAGTGCTATATAGCTACCTTTTATTTCACAAAACACTTTAATTATTAAATATTCTTACATCTTTAAGCTTTTATTCCTTTTCTTCTTGTTGTAAGTACCGTTGAACTGATTGAGATTTAGGTAAATCAGTGTTGTATCTCTTATCCTTTCAGTCAGCTTCTGGTATTCTAATGTGCCTGGCCTATTTCCTAAGAAGTGTGCAGCTGTTCCTCCTGTTGTCCCAGTAGAATTGTGCTTGGTCAAAAGGAGCCAAAGGAAACCTTGTTCTAGAATTCTGAGTTCAATGACCATAACAAGCATAATCTTCCATTATGAGATATGAGTGAATAGCTGAGATGCTGGAAATCTTCTGATAATTATTCAATTGAATGATTAATATGAAGAAGTCCTAACACACTAATCTAATTACATATATCAACAGGCAGAGAGAGGGAAGAGTGAGTGCTTATATGTACAGTTTCCTTTTAGGGTGATGAAAATTTTGCATGTTAGTAATGATGACGGTACAAATTTAAAAACACAATAATGGTTCAATGGTATAATTTCTGTGACACATAAATTAGTCTTAACATAAATAGCTTCAGAGTTTAAAGTAATTCAGCTCCAGATTAATTTTGAATTTACTGTGATCTATTAGATAAATACAATACAAAGATAAACAACAAAGTAAAATCAAACTTTTTTGCTTTCAATTTGTGAGGAATCTAGTGTGTTTGAGTTGGTCCAGTGAAAGCACAACAAATAAGAGGATGCACTAATTTTCACTATCAATTATTGCTATATTTTACTCAGTAATCACTTGCTGAGGTCTATATTTTCTTAGATTGAGCTAATATTCTGTCTATTCTCTCTCTTCTTTCCTTTTTCTCTTTATTGAGGTTCACAGCTGTGATATTTTTCGTGCTATGCAGGCATTCTTTCACTGAGCTCTGTCCTCAGCCTTGATCTCTCTACTTGGAAAACATTGCCAAGTCTTTGAAGAAAATGACAAGTTCTACATTTTCCCCTCTTTTTTGATTAGTAATAAATATTTGTTAAAAACATTCTAGAGAAGCATAATCTCTGTGCAGCAGTAGAGGATATAATCAAGATGCACGCCACTGGAACAAATCACTTTAACAACGTTACAATAAACCTTTGTTGACAAAAGGAGTAACATTTGATGGTGACAAAAGGAATAACAATCATGGCAACTCATTAACAAAATCTGTAACAAAACAAGTACTATAAGCAAACTCCAAATTATAGCTTCCAGAATTTTGCTATTCACTGGCATGTGAAACATTGTACTTAGTGTTCCTTGGAAAGAATGTCTATGATATAATTTTCATCAAAGTTTGACACTGACTTCATTTTAGAAGCAGCTGAAGAAAGACAGCCTCTTCTTTTACAGAAACTGTCTGTATAATTATATGACCTGTTACCACCATGACAAACTGTAAGAATATGACACTTCCAGGGTGCTTTTTGCATTATTACTGCCAGGTGCAGGAATTGAAAAGCTGGACTATATGATAAAGAAAGAGCAAAAGTTCAAGAAGTAGAAAGGAAAGTGTCAAATCACAATCTTGAAATATGTGAAGGTTTTACACTTTGTTTCTAATTAACTCTTTTTGTTTGAAAATAAATGCAGAAGAGATACTTAAATATGGTAAGGGAAATGTTACAAATATTCTCTCTAAAAGAAAATGTGTCTTCAGTCACCTTCAATTTGAAGAATCAAGCCTTATAAATAATTATTTTATATCGCATTTAACTTTAAGCAGGTTTTAACATGACAATCATAAATTTATAATGACATTTACTGCTAGAACTGTTTTGCTATTTCATATTATCAAATATTTAACTTAAACGATAATGTCATTCTCATTTGTTAAATTTACCTTTCATAACTTGATAAATGTATAAATTGTGTTGTACAGGCAAAGGACAGATTATATTTTCTTGAATTTACACTTATAAAAGAAGCATGAATTATTCTATTCTTAGTACTATCAATTCTTTGTATTTTAGAAATTTCTTATGTTTTGAAATTAAAAGATACAATAAAAAATGGAAAAATGTAGTTAATATCATTGAACCAATCAAAATATTAATATGACATATCTTTGAAACTATAATTCAAACTCTTCTAATAGATTGAGGAAGACAAGTCACCGAAAGATCCGGTATCCTCTATATTTTTACAAGCAATGTTGATGAACAGCCCACATTCTGACAAGCAGTGAACAGGGACAGATATTTTCTGACCTCTGCAGGGACAGGTGTTCTTGGTGTTCACATGTTTGAAAAAGAAGCCTCAGGTCCAGATTCAGTATTTTCAATAAAGCAGAAGTAGTGACCTTATCTTCTCCTGGGGATATAAATTCATTGACATTTCTTAAAGATACTGTGGTCCGGGCTCCAGATCTCTCCCAGATAGGCAAAATGAAAAATACCTTATAAGGAAAAATTCCATTAACTTTAATGTTTGTTTTGTTTGGTTTTTATAGAGAGTATGTGTATTTATAAAAAAAAGTTCAAGAAGTTTTTAAAATTTAAAAAGTTTTTAAACTTTAAAAAAATTCTAAGAAAACACGTTTGCTTTGTTTACTAAGTGAACATTTCAACTACCAGCACTCAATTATTGAGACACTGAAACTAGTTTCATAGTTATAATAGAATAATTTTTCACTTTTGGACTTAATTTATTTTAAGTGTGTTTTATTTTGGAATATAATATCACCAGAAACTACCAGAAGACTTGTAAAAGAAATAATAAACACAAGTTAAAGATGTTTGTTAATTCAGTGTTAGCATCATGTATAAATTTGAACTCTGAGTGCTAAGGTTTTCTGTATTTTCATAGAGCTAAGGTTTTCTGTATTTTCTAATATTTAGAAGGAGAATACATTTTTAAATTGGGGGACGATTGCTCATAACTGGGCTTCATCTGCCAGAGTGAATGAAAAACTCAAACATGCACAGAGGCAGCAGGTGCACATGGACCATTAAAGATGCTAGAAGGAGTTGTTTCAGAGGAATAAACCTGACTTTTGCTTAGGCTCTATTTTCATAGATTTGCAAAGTTTCTGAACAGTTGAAACTTTAGTATAAGTCTAAAATCTTTTCATATATACATACACACACAATGGGATAAACTAAAGTATAATTTTATATAATAATACAAAATGCATTTTGGATATTATTTGGATTAAGAGAAATATTAAAATAATGTAACATTCAGTTCATTAGATCTATCTGATAATTTATCTCTTGGACTATTTTATGTGAGTGCGTGGCCATGTGCATCATATACAGCCTCATGTGTGTGTCAAAATTTCTAACTGTGTAATCAAATGGCATGAGTCAATTAATATGAGCAATATTCTTGACTTCTCAAAGAAGATATTAGCATGGATCAGACTTGAGTCAGTGGAGCAGGTGTGGATAATGTGTAATCAAATAATATAATTTTACATATCCCTGGTATATGCTGATATATAATTTATGATATTTTTAGAAATGACTGTACTATAATCTGGCCACTTAATGGAATAAATATAACTTTTTTTCACAATGCTTAACATCTATATGTTGAGTATTTTCTCTGAAAAATCTGCTGGAAAATACAAAAGATAAAACTGTGGAAGTCATAGAAATAGTAAAGGACTTTATGACAGAACTCTAATTGCATAAAAAATTATACCAACCATCAATGAATGAGAATATACCAATTTAAAAAGTTTGGACTGAAATGAAACCTAACAAAATGAAGAGACAATGAACAAGTTGAACAGCAAGATGGAAAGCAAGACAAACAACACCTTGCCAGCTACTCCTAATACAAAAGATTAATTTCTAAATTATATAAAACATTAAAAATTTAGACTGTCCAACATTAAAGATCCAATCAACGATGGACTACTGAAATAAATAGACATCTTTCAAAGAAGTATCGATGACTAAAAAGGTACATGAAAAATTATTTAGAGAAATACAAATCAAAACACAATGCGGACTCCATGTTGCAGTATAGATAAAAAAATGACCCTATGTGATATTCTTGTACAAGGGAGCATTACTCAGCTATAAGAAGATAAACTTATAAGTAAAGGATGTAATTAGAAATCCTACTCATAAGTGAAATAAATCAGCCTTCCATGTGTAAATATTATATTGTCTCCTTAGTGTAAGAAACTAAAAAAGTAAGTAAGATACAAAAGGTATAACAGATAATATGAAAGAGAAAGAAGCTGCACAAAAAGCAGGCAGCATTGCAATGGGGAAAAGAGAAAATAAAAAAAAAAAGAAGGAAGAGGCAAAAATATATATGCTCATGAGATAGCCAAGGTACTTGTACTACTGATCTCTACTGGTTTATTGAACAGAACAGTTACTGCTTAAATTTTTTATCAATTTTGCATGCCTGCAGCTGGTAATCTGAACAACCACTTCTAGAGAATAATATGCAGTATAATAATCATTGTTAACTTCCTATTATCTTGTTTTTAAATTGTGTATCATATTTATTTTTTTCTTATTTTTCGTTCTTTTTAAAATAAAATGATCATACAATCTGATGAAATAAAATCGCCCCATCCCAAACTCTCACATTTGAAAGGTGAATGGATGATGGATATGCTATTTCTGAAAGCGGAGTTAGAAATTGGTTTCTCCTTAGAAGGACAGCCCACTTGATGGTAAGGTCAGGAGGATATGTCTGTCTTCCCCGCACCTTCCTTTCCTCTCTGCTTCCTAGTCACTATGACCTGAGCAATTTCGCTTTGCCCAGACCCTTCCACCTTGCCATTTCTGCCTTGAAGCCAGTTATTTAGAGTCTTAAAATGTGAGCCAGACGGATCTCCTCAACTTTAAACTGTGTATGTTGGGTGTTGTGGCACTAATGTCACCTACTGCAGAAAAAATTGCTACTAAAAAAAACTTATTAAACAATGAATATAGTGCTGGGGAGAAGAGGAAATTGCTACAATTGTGGGTGAAGATGAAATCTAATACAACCAGTACAGTGATGAATAAGTGCTTTAACCCACTGAGATATTTGGTTGGCCCAGGAAGGATAAATTTGAATTCTTTTTAGGACACTGGATGCATCTTGAGTTCATAAAACTGTTTAATAAATCAGTCACAAAATATTAAATATAACATTATGTTTCTTATATACAAAATCTAAAATATAAATAATTTAAACAGAAAAAATAAAGATGATGAGAAACAGGAAGGTGACATCTGAGGAAATAGAAACAGGATGTGGGAATTGGGGGGATGGTAGAGCAAAAAACAAGTGGGAAGCAAATCAGATGGAGATGTACTATTTATACTTACCAAAGTCCCACATTAAATATGTTCATTACACATTCAAATATATGCTAATAAGAATGTATTTTTTCTAATGGCAGTTCACTTTCCATATTTGTTAGAAGAAGGAATTCTCTAATGTTATAACCACTGAGTGAAACTGGCCAAATATAAAATTTTGGAAATAAATAGAGTGCAAAAATGAAATAAGTAACAATAGACAATTTTCTGAATGAAAAAAAAATGTTTTCTTAATGAACGTACTTATACACTAAGCTAGACAGTCACTAAGATTTGTGATATCATAAATGACTCAGCTTCTACAGATAGCAATAGAAGATTGGCTCTGCTACTTTTTAAGGTTTTGAAAATACATTCAGTCTTGATTTCACCAGTGTTTCTATATCTTACGATCATCTATAATGAGCAGAATCTTGATGGTATTTCAAAACATCAAGAACAAAACAGAATTTTGTATATTCTAATTTATTTATTTATGTATTTATTTATTCACTGATTGCCTCTTTATGTTATAATGAAAATTTTAAAATGTAAAAAAAAATTACAAACAATACAGAATTTCACTAAGCAAACTGATAGTAATTCAACAATGGTTGCTATATCACAGCATGTTATCTTCAAATTAGTTATTCAAATTACAGATATAAGCGTGCAAAATTGGTCAAATACTTACTGCTTCTAATGTCATATCAATTACTGCTACACTGTCTCTCAAGTAAGTGTTTGTTTAAAAAAAGTATAATAAATGAAAACAAGAGACAAGTAAAATAAGTCACAGGACTGCATGCTACAATGCTATATATGATTAGATTTCCAAATTTCTGTGTAAAAATATGTAATTGTTTATTCCTATTCTTTAAAATACTTTTTATTTTTCATTTTTTGACTTTTTTCTTCATATTCTGTAGATTTAAAGTTTAACATGTTAATACTTGATGGAAAATACCTGTTCCATTTTATGTCTAAGATGTTTGATATTCAGACAGTGAGGTTAAACTCAACTGCCTAAGTTATAGGATAATAATATAATTAAGCTTCTCTTCTGGAGGGTTAACAATCTAAATTTGCAGACCAATAATTTAGAGAAAAAGAAGGGCTGCAAGGACAGTCAACATTTTGGCCCTAT
>NW_004524718.1:335027-336711 GCF_000260255.1 Octodon degus
CCAGTCATTCTTTTTGAAGAGTTTCTTTCTCTTTCACAGTATCTGTTGTATCTTACGGATTTTATTTAATCTTTAAGAGTTTTACACTAGCTAAAAATCTTGAAGCTATATAGGTAAGAAGAGAGTCCATGAACAAAAAGCAGATTTTAAAGGAAATACTCCAAAGAATCAACTAATGTCATCTCATCTTTTGGAAAGTTTCCACACATTAAAAGAAATCACCAATAGAGTAAAAAAGAAAACCCACAAATTGGGGAAAAAAAGTTATCAGACTGAAATCAGACAAAGAACTTCTATTTAGAATATACAAAGAATTTTTTAAAAAATCAGGTCTTGAAATTCAAAGATTCAATCCAAAACTGGGCATCTGAGTTGAATACATACTTCTCAGGTGAAATAATGCAAAGGATTGATAAGTACATGAAAAAATGTTGAGCACCATTGATCATTCAAGAAATGCAAATTAAAACAACACTGAGATCCCATCTCAATCCAGAAAGAATGGCTATCATGAAGAAGTTAACCAATAACAAATGCTGGAGGGGATGTGGGATAAATGGAACCCTTTTCTACTCTTGTAGAAAATTTAAAACTGGTACCACCACTTTGGAGCTCAGTTTGGAGATTCCTCACAAATCTAGGATTGGAAATTCAATTCAACCCAATTATTCCCCTCTTGGGCATTTTTCCAGAAGAACTGAAAACACCATACTGCAGCAATATATGTGGGCCCATGTTTATAGCAGCACAATTAGTCATAGCTAAATCTTGGAAACAACACAAATGCCCATCAACTGAGGAATGGCTAAGAAGAAATGGGGATTTTATACAATGGAATATTATTCAGCTAGAGAAAAGATAAACTTGAGGCTTTTATAGGTAAATGGTTGCAACTAGAGACCATTCTCATAGTTGAAAAGATCAGGCCCATATATGTACACATCATATGCTATTTATTTATCTAAAGAAAGACTTCATATATATTCCCTTTGTCTTGCCTAGTCTACTTTCAGACTTTCACAATTTTTTTCTGAAGAGCATACAAGATAAAAGCCAAGTTATACAGGTAATGGAGCTTTGTGGCACTGAAATCTACATGACTGATATAGCCAGCTTAGGAAGGTCATGGTCCAGAGGTATCATCTCATACTTTATTGAGAGTTTTTTGACTTATGAAAGGACAATACATTGTGGAGCAAGTATAGAGCAGAGGAAGCTGCACACCTCATGTGTAGGGGAGAGAAACAGAGAGTAGCAAGGGGTCAAGGTATACTTTCAATGACTTATTTCTCTTTATACTAAGCTTCACTTCTCACATGTACCACCACCTTTCATTAATGGTAAGAGATTATGATCTACTCTACAACAAATGGGATTTTTGGAGCTATTTGAGGAAAAAAAACAGTACAGAATTATCAAACAGCAGTTTTATCAAAGAATTTCATTTTAGAAATATTATAAACCATAGAGAGATTTAAAAGACAGCACCACTTAAGTTATTTAGCCAGCACAAATACTAGGTCCAATATTACTAAAATGTCCACTGAGGCATTACATTTCTGTATTTTAAAACTTTTTCCCCAAAGACTTCTCAATGAATTTACCTTATATACTGACTTAGCTGTGGAAATAATTTTGTCTAGTGGAAGAAAAATTAAGCATAAAGGGATATTCTCTCCAGTGT
>NW_004524718.1:337096-338212 GCF_000260255.1 Octodon degus
TCTGGACACATATTTGAGTTGGAAATCTGGTGTACACAATGTCAATGGCATGCTGGAATATCAGGTAAAAGTGACACAGAAAATTGTCCAGGAACTTGAAGCTTATCATAGTGCTACGTGGTCCCTAATTCTTGCAGTGAATGTAACAAACTGAAAGACTATAGGGACTTAATCTGCAATAACAAAGTACTCTGGAATGCAGGAACTGTCTTCTGCTTAGACATGCACGTTAGTTGCACTTGTATAGCTCCTACTCAAGAGATCATTATTCAGTGAAACTATTTAATGATTGAAGTTTGTTTTCCTACATAAATGTTTTTGTTATTTATGACAAGCAAAAAATTAAGCATCATGATAACAAAAAAGGTGAAAATCTAATATTATATATAATGGTTAAGTTAGTGTTCCTCAGAGAAGAATATCCACAGCATGCATATAAGAGACAGTAAAGATTGAGTATCATGCCCAGTGCCACTTGGAGACTACATTAAAGCAGCATCCCTTCTTCCGAAGAAGAACTCCATGGTGAGCTGGTGCTTTGTTTCTCTTATTTCCTTCAGTATCTGATGTTTGGTTTCTCCTAACTTTATCGGCAAATACGAAAGAACTATTATTTTGTAGTTCCATTTGGGTGTTGATATTAGAGCAAAGGTATAGAAACTAAATGAGATTAAACAGTTAGCAACCCCAGTTGGAGTAATATCCAATAACAGACCATACCGCATCCAAATCAGCACAGATTGTTTTCTGCACTTGCATTTCCAATCTAAAGTGCAGATTTCCACATATATCACCAAAGCCATCACATTACCTTAAAAGGGTCCATTTTTCTGAAAGTTGGAATCATATTCAATGTTCCAGATCATTTCAATTGAACATTGAGACATCAAACATATTCCTTGTCCCAGGTCATTAATGTCATGATTCCATTAACCAATGAATAGTTGGTTAGCACAGCAGGATGACCCTCCACTTCTTTGAGGTCAAGAAACTTTAACATCTATTTTTGGAAGCAGTATCACATTGGAATACTTACCTAAGGACACAGCATAGCATTAGTCATTTGGAGAGAGGTAGTTTTCTAGCTTTTCACTTACATATGTTTCTGCCCTATAA
>NW_004524718.1:345077-363871 GCF_000260255.1 Octodon degus
TAGGTCCCACCAGCTCAGTGTACCTGGAAGCTCTCTCATACACTCAGTGGGCCTGGGCTAGGACTGGGTCTGTTCAACTAGTAATTTGACAGTCCAAAGGGTCTTTGTTAAACTACCATAAATGTTTTCATGCTATTATACACATATATAACAACAATCTTATTGTCATCCCTATAACAAAGTAGTTTTAAAGTTAGTCGATGATTTTATGATATAAAGTGTAAGACAAGGAAATTGGTTAGATATAATTTTGCAGCACACCATCATAGGAGAAGTCCTAAGTGTTATGGAGCTACAACTGCGTAACCATTTGGAATGAATAAAATGAAAATTAACTTCAAGAAAAATAAAGAAATATCATTTTACTAGAAAGAGTATCTCAGTAGCACTGCTGACTATAATTAACCTGAATAAAAATTTTGACATTATGAAAGTTAACATATTTTTAATTCTTTTTCTTTTCATTTATTTTTTTCTTGAATATGGGGTCTCACTATGCAGTTCAGACTACTAGTAATCCCCTGTCTCAGCCTTCCCAGTGCTGGGATTACAGTGTGCACCACCATGCTCAGGGTTCCAGGGCCATCATGGCATGCAGTACGAGGATCAGACTCTGGGCTCTGCACTTGCCAAGCAGGAGCCTGAAACATAGTGCTATCTCCCCAGCCCTTTCTTTATATTTTTAAATGAAAATATTCTTTGATATAGAATATTTGATAAAAATATTTTGTAATTAAAATATTCATAGGAAAACATGAATGTCATAGATGTGCAAATATTTTAATTATGTGATTTCTTTATTGTCTGAGCTTTTACTATTATATCTAAAAGGATAAGCAGAAATAGGCAACTATTATGTAGAAGTTTATAATAATTGCATATATCAATACAAAGTGGGAAAATTAAACTCATAAAATACTTGAAATTGTCATATCTGATAAGAATAAAAGGAGTAAGTTGTAAAGCAACTTATATATTAAGTGGCATAATTCTCAAATTTTACCTATGATGACTCTCAAAAGAAGAGAATATATTTTGTAATGATTATTTCTGCTTGGCAGAATTCAAATCTACACTATGAGCACAACCTCTAGTGTACTTATCCTTGGCTTAACTTTCAGTTTGAAATCATGAAGATTTTAAACCAATATATAACAAAAGCAATATATATTCACGTTAAGATTAGAATATAACAGTGCACTAAATAAAATATTTAATAAATTATAAAACCCATAATATCAATTGACTTTTATTAAAATAGTCACATATTCTTTAATCTGACTTTATCCTTCAGATATGAAAAAAATGCCTAAATTTTAAGTTTAGCAAATTAAATTGAATTTGACTTGGTATTGAAATATATTTTTTTCTTTTCTTTTTGGTGGAACTGGGGATTGAACTCAGGCCCTTGTGCTTTCTAGGCAAGCATTTATTCTATTGAGCCATCTCCCCAGCCCCAGTATTGAAATATTTAAACTAAGAACTAAAAATTGTATTTTATTGTTCCTTCTTCAATTATATTGTATATATTGTTTCTCACAAAATAGCCACATCTTTTAAAGGATCTAGTTACATTGTAGGAAGAAATTAAAAAACTGAACGCAGATATCTGGGATTCATTTCCTTTGTTTTTATGCACATGATTGCAAATGCATTATAACGTAACAGATTAAAATATTTACGCAGTACATAATTGCTGTTACTTATTCATTTATTCAATAAATATTTATGAATGTGTAGGCCCTCTTCTGTGCACTTAGACTCTACTTCTAAAATAGCTAAAAAGATCTCTGAGCTCAACATTCTAAAGGAAAAGAAAAGAACAGTAATAAGTATAGTAAATTATGCAATATGTTGTAAATAAAACATAATGTTTATATATCCTACTATTTCCATTGAATTGCATTTAATTTGTACCATGATGTGAATTTTTAAGTGTTCACTTTTATGCTTACATATATTCATATTTTAGCAATGTTTTTCTTATTCATATTTTATATATATATATATATATATATATATAGTTTAAATCTGTGCACTACATTTTATTCTAAAATTTATTTGAGAAAAAATTGATTTAAATAGTTATTCCTAAAGAAAATGCAAACATCTCTTCTTACTTCAGTGAAAAACTAAGACATGACATTTCCTGGTGCCTGGTCCAACCATTTAACAACTTTAGAGGACTCTATATGTCTTGCAGAACTCTGGTAAGAGCTGACACTTGGAACCCAGTGTGTGCATGCATAGATTTAGTGCTGGTGCTCATCCAACATTTTAAGAACTTTGGAGGCTTCTGGTCATCCCATGGTACTCTTGGCCTTCAGAGCTCAGGTGTGGAACTTGTGCTGGCATTGGTCCAAACTTTTAAGAGGATTCTGGGTGGTCCTTTGGATCCTAGTGAATATACCTGCACCCACCACCTGTTCTAAAGCTTTGCTGAGTATCAGTAAGTCACCCCCACTAGCAGTGAGAGACCTGGTGAATCCTACACTGCTTTGCACTCTAGCAGAAACCTTAATGACACTCACCACCTACTAGCCATTCTACGACCACGGCTAAGTTTGGATGATTCTTGGGAGCTTTACAAAGCACAAAACACAGGAGGAAAAGGCAATCTAAATCCACCAGCCCCCCCAGAACAAATCCAGGAAACAGGGGCAAGAAGAACTTGGAAATAGCACCCAAAATCTTTGAAATGATAGTAACTGAAGTAAAAGAACAAGTTCATCAGTCTATGAAATAAATAAGATCAGAAAAATCTCTCAGGTCAAAAAGAATATGCAACAATCATGAAAAAATGTCTCAGCACATCTAAAAAGATATACATAAAAAAGAAGAATAAATGATGGAAACACTAAATGAACAATACAGGAAAGAATTAAATTCATAAAACAGATTCAGATATCTAAGAAATTAAGAATACCATTGAAAGCTGGCAAAGCCTCTTGAATGAAACCAGAAATATACTTTAATATCTCAGACAGCTGCACAGCTAGTGGACGTGAAAAGGATACAATGAAAGCTGTCTAAAAGGACATTTACAGTGACAAATTTGCATGTTAGGAAAACAGGGCAAATCACAATAAATAATCTTATGCTTCAACTCAATATCCTAAAAAAGAAGAGCAAGTCAAGACCAAAATCCAAAGAAGGCAAAAAATTATAAAGACAAAAGCAGAAACTAATGAATGAGAGAGAAAGAAATCAATTCAAAGAATAAATGAATTAAAGAGTTGGTTCTTATTGAAGAATAAAACAGATAAATAAATCCATAGCCAACCAAATCAAAAAGGAAAGATATAAAACCCCAAAATTCATGAAATAAGGAATGAAAAGGGCAAAATCTCTACAGACTTTATAGAAACTCAGAAGATCAACAATACCTAATTCCAAAATCTTTATTCTCACAGGATGGAAAACACAGAGGAAACAGATAGTTGCCTAGATACATATTAATCGCCAAAGCTGAATCAGGAGGATGTACACATTCTGAATAACCCAATAATGGGAAATGAAAATGAAAATATAATAAAAAACTTACCAACAAAGCAAAACCCAGGGTCTAGTGGATTCACAGCTGAATTCTACAAGAAATGCAGAGATTTAATTACAACTTATCTCAAACTCTTCCATGAAATTGAAAGGAAAGCTGTTCTCCTAAACTCATTCCTGGAGTATAGTATCACTCTGATTCCAAAAGGAGAGAAAGACCCAATAAAAAAGACAACTATAGGTCAAACTCTATAATGAATATAGATAAAAAATTCTCAATAAAATAATAGCAAACATAATCAGCAAATCAAGAAGATTATACATCATGACCAAGTGGGATTTATTCCAGCAATACAAGTATGTTTCAACATATACAAATACAAAAATGTTATATACCACTTCAATTGACCCAAGATCAAAAACACATGATTATCTCAATAAATACAGAAAAAAACTTTTAACAAATTTCAACACTCCTTCATGACAAAAACCCTACAGAAAATCAGAACAGATGGTTTATATCTCAACCTGATAAAAGCCATTGATGAAAAACTAAGTCAATGTCATTCTAAATGGGCAAATATTGAAAGACTTCCCTTAAAAATCAGGAACAAGACAAGGGTGCCCATTGTCTCCACTCCTATTTAGTATAATTCTGTAAATATTAAATGTTATCCAGAGCAGTTAGAAAAGAGATAAATAAGAGGAATAATGATTTTAAAAGAAGAAATAAAATTATTATTTGCAGATACATGATACTGTACATAGAAGACCCAAAAACCTCCAAGAGTCTTGTAAATTTCATAACCAAATTCAGTAAGGTAGCAGAATACAGAGTCAACACTCAAAATTAATAGTATTTTTGTACACAAACAATGAATGCAGAGAGAGAAATTAGGGAAACCGAGCCCCCAAAAATGAAATACTTAGGAGTCAATTTCACAAAGGAAGTAAAAGATTTATACTGAGAAAATTATGGTCCTCTGAGAAAAGAAATTGAGGATTTCAGAAAATGGAACAATATTTCTTACTCCTGGATAAGAAGAGCCAACATTGTGAAGTTGTCCACACTCTTAAAATTATTATACAGCTTCAATGTAATCCAAATAAAAATACCATTAGTATACATCACAGAGCAAGAAAAAACTTTTTCTCAAATTCATCTGGAACCAGATGAGACCTAAAATATCCAAAGACAAATTGGGAAACAAAGGAAAGGCAGGAGGTATCACAATTTCTGACCTGAAATTATGCTATAAAACTTCTGTGATAAAATCAGTATGGTACTGACATAAAGACAGACCTGAGGATCAATAGAACTGATTAGAAGATGCAGACAGAACTACAAAAACACTCAGCCACCTCATCTTTGATAAAGGAGCCAAACATGTTCACTGGAAGAAATATAGCATCTTCAATAAATGGTGTTGGTAAAACTGGCTTTCCACATGTTTAATGCTAAAATTAGACCCTTGTCTATCATCATGTATTAAAATACAGTTAAAAAGGGTCAAAGATTTGAACATTAAAACAGAAACAATAAATCTTCTGGAGGAAAATGTCTGTAGAAATCTTAAAGATGTAGGGGTAGATAGAGATTTCATGAACAAAAACCAAACTGCATGAGAAATACTTCAAAGAATCAACAATTTGGATCTCATCTGTTTGAAAAGTTTCTGTACCTCAAAGGTTATCTCCAACACAGTAAAGACAAAACCCACAATCTGGGAGAAAGTTAGAGACCATTGTACCTCCAGCAATGGCTTTTTATCTAGAACATAAAATGTTTTAAAAAGCAGAACCCCTAAATTCGACTCTATCCAAATGGGCATGTGAGATGAATATACACTTCTCAGAGAAATAAATACAAATGTCAAGTAAACCTATAAAACAATGTTCAACATCCTTGATCAGTTGAGAAATGCAAATTAAACAACACTGAGATTCCATCTCACCTTAGAAACAATGCCTACCATCAAGAATTCAGCAATAAAAATTTCTGGAGAGCCTGTCAGGAAAAGGAACTTTTCTCAACTGCTGGTGGAGCGCAGACTTGTACAGCTACTATGGAAATAAGTGTGGAGATTCCATCAAAGGTGAGGAGTGAAGATCCCATTCAAGCCAGTTATTCCCCTTTTTGGTATTTTACGAGAAGAACCAAAACCATCATATTACAGCAATATAAGTGTACCATGTTTATAGCAACACGATTTGTCATCGCTAAATCCTGGAAGCATCCCAAATGTCCATCAACTGAAGAATGGATAAAAAGTCTAGTATTTTACACAATGGAATATAATTCAGGTATGAAATAGGATAAATTTGAGGTTTTTATTAATGGATGCAACTAGAGAACTTATTCCTAAGTGAAATGAATCAGATCAGTGTATAAAAATATCTTATTGTCACCATTGTGTAAAAACCTGAAAAAGTAATTAAAATCTGAAGGGTACAATAGACATTGTGAAAAGTGGTATGAACCTGTCCAAAAGGAAGGAATTACCAAAATGAGAAGGACAGAAAAGAGTATGGGGGAAAGACATACCTGTGTATGTAAGCATGATGGTTTGGACAACCGTAATGTGAATTTCTGCTGGTCTATGGAAAGAACTATTTAATGCTTTATTTTGTCTCATTTTTTTCAATTGTTTGTACTTTTTGTTCTTAATTTCTTATACATTTTTTTTGGTTTCTTCTTCCAGTTTTGCATGCATATATCTGGTAATATGAACAACTAGTTGGTAGACAATACTGTACTTTACAACAAATATTGTAAATTCTTATTTCATTAAGTGAAGTTCTGTACCACTTGTAATTTTTATGTTTTAATATTATTTTGTACTCTCTTCATATATTAAAAAACAAAATTTCATAGCAAAATCATTGGAGAATAACAATGTTTAATGTACTGTGTAATATGATCCCCTTTTTTAGTGTGTGCATGTAATCTCAGCAATCTAGAAGGCTGAGGCAGTGTGATAGTTAAATGATTGTGTCACATTGAGTAATAAATGCACAAATCGAATGGATCAGTTCTGGGTGTGCCTGGGGGATTTATGAAAGATTGTTCGGATTTACTGGGTATGAGTAACAACAACAAATGGACTTGTCCCTAAATGCTATAATAGGGAAATGAAGAACGAAGGCTTACTTCTGGTTTTTTTTTTCTTTTGTGGAACTCCAGTCTTCACCTTTGACATCATCTTTTGCCTTCCAGTATAGGCTTAGCCTCCATCACAGAACATTTGGTCTCCTGATATTGACTTGCATGGAACACTATAGTGAGTTCCGTAATGGTTTGAGATTTTTGAAAAGAACGACACAATTCTGACACATAATTTATAGAATTATTTTCTAATAGTCACCCAAAGAATCAAATACAAACACAGTGCAAGAAATATGTCCACACAGTAAGACCAAGGGATCCATATGAGAGCCTGGATCCCACAATAATGTAGTGTATTAGTGCAGCTGTAGGCCACAGCTCATAACAATGTCTGCCACAAGGCCAACTGGAGGCCTGGAGCCTATAACAATGTCTCATGTAGACCTGCTTCATTTTTCTGTGCTGGGAAGGCCAAAAGGTCAGTGGTGGATACTAGAAAGTCTGTTGGTGAGATGAAGTATCTGTACTAGTAAGATGAATCATCTGAACTGGAGCCAGGAAGTGACACCTAAAGTAAGAGCCAGAGGTTCCCCAACAAGTAGCACAGCCATCCTCAGCAACATTGAGGTCCTGAGCTCTTCCAATGATAGGGAAAGCTGAGCTCTCATCAGAAAAGCCTAAGTAAAATAAGCTTCTCTAGGAGGCTGAGCTGTGCACCATCTTCCCCTCCAGAGCCAGGAAGCTATACTCAAAGCGAGTGCAAGAGCTCTCCAAAGTGAGAATAGTCATCCTCAATGATAGCGAGGTTCCGAGGTCCTTAGGTGAGAACATCGAAGGTCACCAGGTAAACCAAAATAACAAGGTCACCCAACAGAATGGCCTAAGAGAAATAGCACCTTCCAACAGCTCCCAACAGCTTTTCCACACAGCATCTGGAACAGCCTCTCAACAGCTTCTCTGGCTCTGACTCCAATGCAGCTGGCAATAATTCTCAGGTGGACCACCCACACCCAGCACCACACTAGTTCTGTTCAGGTAGGGGAAACAAGCTGACCACCAGTTGGCAATCCACCAAGAGTTCCAAGTATTCAACTGGATCCTTTGAATCTGCAGTGCACAGACAGAGCTTTCAACTCTTGCACACTTGATTCAGTAAGCCAATCTTGTAAATTCTTATATATTTGTATATCTTGCATTAAATCTGTTTCACTCATAAGCACTGACTAATACTAGAATGATATCTGTAATTTCAAATCCAACAAGGAAATCTTATTAACTTATCAAAACCTTCCTTAAAATAAAAGGGCAAAAGGTAGGAAGTCCCTGAATACAGAAAGGCAGAGATGGGACTTATCTTCAGTCTTGGGAGTTCTTTTATTCTCAATATGTTAAAAGACTTCATGGATAACTTTAAGAAGGAAATAGAAAGAGAACTCCAGAGTCAGGGGATTAGAATTCTTTATGGATGAACCATGAAGCTTTGGGCAAGTCAACAGCTTTCTCTGGATCTGAGTATTTGGGATACTGAAAATCATCTGCTATATGACTCATGTTGCTGAGGTAGCTAAATAAGACAATATGATAGATATTACTCTAGAAAACATCTACTAGGATAGCCAGGTTAATAATACCAGAGATGATGATAATGACGATGCTGATGATTTTTCCGTAGTAGATGTTGAATCCAGGACCCATGTATGCTGAGCAAGCACTCAGCCACTGAGCTCTATCCCCAGCCATTTCTTTTCAGTTCTAAGGATTCAACCAAAGATCTTTGAACTGAGTTACTTCCCAGCTTTTCATCATTTCTAATTCTTAACTTACTAAGTTACCAAGGCTGGGATCAAACTTCTAATTTTCTTTCCTATGACTCCCAGAATTACAAGTGCATCCTACCATGCCTGGCAATGATTACTTTTGGGAAACTACTATATATAGTACCATACATTATAGAAAACACAAGGACAGATCCTTTTTCCTTCCTTAAGCTTTTGAAAGCCCAGTTCTGAGATGACTCCCAAGACTTTGGAATGGTTTCATAACTGCTTAGTATATAGCCATCGGAATGTCCCTTTACAGGAAACTCAAAGGTCTTAATTATCTTCTGTTTTAGTTAAGGCACTTTTAAATGAACAAGACTAAAAACCAATTCAAAGAAGCTTTGGCATGTAGAGGAATGACAGTTTAACAAATGATAATTTGGGCTTGGCATGGTGACACATGCCTATAATTTCAACACTCTGAGAGGTTGAGACATGAATATTTGAAATTCAAGCCTGACCTGTGCAACTTGGTGAAGTAGAGTCTGTCTCAAAAAATAGTGTTTATTCCTTAGATATCCTATGATGAAATTATAATCTGGGTTGTAAGATGAAAAGATAAGAAGAAAAGAAAACTGAATGAGATGAAGAAGTGAAGAGTAAAGAAGGAAAGATATAGTGGAAAGAGAGATCGTGAGAAGTGGAAGTCAGAATGGATAGAAATGATGAGAGCATAATGTAATGAGATGACAGGAGAGAGATATATCAAGGGTCCAAAAAAATCTTCCAGGGCAGATGTTGGATCTAAACCTTTCATTTCTAGATAAAATGACTGCCAGACAGAGTTCTCACTTCTGCCCAACAGGCCTTCTCTACATGCGTATCAGTTTTGTTCTGGAGCTGATCAGTCTTTTCTATGAAGCCAGAGAATAGCTCATCTAACTTCTAGGCCTCACATTTAACAGGACACCACATGTGGCTGTACACATTGTACAGTGCACAACTTGCACATCTGCACAGTGAATTTGATTTTGAGATGTTGAGACTGAAGCTAACATTTTATATATGGCAGATATTCCCTCTTCCACTGGGCCACAGACCTCGGTCTTCATCCTCCCTTTTTAAGACCAGGTCTCCATACGTAGCTCAGGCTGGCTGCAAGCCTCAAACTTGTGATGTAGCTCAATCTGACCTCAGAGCTGTGATCCTCCTGCCTAAGTTAATCAAGTAGCTGGGATTATAGGCATGCACTTCCAAACTGGGTTCACTCTAGTTTTGTTGCTCTTAGTCCCTTGGTTTTAAATTACAGAGTTGTTTCTCTAACAACTTTCAATATCCCCAATTCTTATACTAATTTCAGAAATCTTGACTATTATATGCATTTGGGTAGGTTCTTTCTGGTCATGGCTCATTGGAGTTTTGTATGCCTCATATGTGTGTCAAATTCTTTTTCCATGCTTGGGAAGCTTTCTGCCATTATTTCTGTGAATAGGTTTTCGTATTCTTTGTTCTATCTTCTGAATTTCATGTATTCTAATCAATCTTATATTCTTCTAGCAACAACTGAATTGATTTTTCATGATCTCTGGCTATTTTTAAGTCTACCACTTGATATTCTGTAACCATCAATCTGTCCTAACCACTAACCATGTCCTTCGCTGTGGTCATCATGTTTTTAATTATTTGTGACATTGTTTTTGACTTTTTTTCCTGAAGACTCATTCATTTACCTTGGTACCTCCACTGCTCTCTTTTCAGAAGATTTAACTGGGTGGCTTTAGATATATTCCACCTCAGTGCCCTATGGATTTGCCTGGGGTGATCAAGATGTATAGGGTTTCATCTTGTTTCCTTGCCTCCTCATTTTCTATTCCTTTTGATTTATCTTCTGTGTCAAAGCTTGAAAATTGCTTGTAGCAGATCACTTTATTAGTAATAATAAAACCTCTTTAGGAAAGGATTACTTTTCAAAGTTGTTTGTTATAACAAATTATTTTTTGAAGATTTATTGTATTGTTGTCCAGTAACTTTTGGACATTTTTACACCTATATTCATTAAGAAATAATCATATATCAGTTTCTTAATGTTCAGCATTTCAATGACTGGGGAGTAAAAAATTAACTGTAGCTAGACTAGACTTCACAAGCAGACAATGTATATGAAAGATATCAGGTTCTAGTCTCTAAAACTGAGAACTCTCTTTGTATTGGAAAAGGTGTGATGAAGTTAGACATCTTGAAATGTGGACATTTGTTGGATAATTAAATCACAACTTCTCAAGAAAATTACTTCACCAAAACAGAAGAAAGAGAACATCCAAGACAGCAAGACATGTGGCCACAGATGCCAGGGTAGAGTGGTGAAACTGTACTGTCAAGGAATACTGGCAGTAATCAGCTAGGAGAAACCTCGAACAGGCTTTGGAATCCCTAACTTTGATTGACAACTGGATTGGTTTACAAGGATTCTGCACAACTGCTAGAAACTCTGTCCTAAAACAGTTGGAATACTTTCTAAGTGACTTTAAGTACCAAAAGTCTGAAATCTGTAACATCTGACTGAGATTGAGGACATTTCAGAGTCACTTTTCCTCCACAGGTTTTTGAGCAGAGCACATTGCTGTCCAGATCATGTCATATTGTAAAATTTAGACATTTGTCAGATCCAGGAGTGATCTCCAAATTGGGAAAAGAATTGTTGTACTTGATCTTTATTCTGAGAACAGCTAATGTGAAAATATTAATCATTGTACTCGATATCCATTATGTCAACTTGCTTATGTATGTTAAAAATATAAACTTTTGTGCACTTACTTTCATTTCTAAGCCTAGTTATAATTTTGACTGCTGAAGGTCAATTGCTTAGTTTCTCAAGGAATTATGAATAAGTTTCAGAGACCCATTATAAATAGGTGAGGAGATGATAAAAATATAAGCTTGTAAAACAAAAAAATTGAGAAGAAATGCTAATAAGTACTCCTGAACATTATTTTATAATGTAAAAAATTAGAATGCATAATGTAATCTATTATTATTATACATATATTGTTACATGATATTCTTATGAGAATTACAATGTTGATTATTAACTTGTAAATTGTTCATATAGTTTCTTTTGGAAAATAATAAGAGCTTTTCCATAGACTAAATTGGGTTCAACTTAAATGAAAAATATTTCAAAGGAATGTTTGCAATGAAGAAATATTTAAATGATGCTCATTGTCAGGTATGACAAAACTCATTGCCTGCATTCTTACACAGAGGTAGCATTTAGGGTTTGCTATAAAAATGAGCATAATCCAGAATATAATAACATCATTATAAAAGTTGTTTGGACAGTTAAGGTAACTTGGACACTTTAGGTGGATTGTGAGCATGATTCGCTAGTGTGCCGTTCAGGAGATCAGTAAAGCACACTGCAGGGTGTCTGGTGCTTCATACAGGTCTCTGTTGGGTTGTTTTTCCTTCTCTGGCCCTGTTCTTTAGCTCTGATTCCTGCCCACCATAAACTGAGTAGCTTTGCTTGTCATTGGTCTTCTAACCTGAGGTTGTTGCCTTGCAGTCTCTGGACATGGGCTGAACTCTCTGAAATCAGGTACTAAGTTAAGCCTGTCTTCATGGGTGTCAGTTACTTGGTTCTAGAATGGAAAAGGCAACTAATGCAGTAACTAGGCTATGTAATGCTTCCACATGACTGGCTTCTTTCTACGAGTGCTCCACAGTAAAGAGATAGTTAAATTAATCAATTTCCTTGTGATAAAGTGTACTTTGACAACTTTGCATAAATAATGCATATTCATTCTTTTCAAATAATTATTTAACATATATGCAGGACTAAAAATTTCTGAACATTTTCTTAGAAGTAATTTTCCTCAATAATTTAGAAATATTGTTCTCAAATTGGAAATAATAAAATATTTAATGATTTATAAATACTAGCTGAAGTGAGGAAAGTATAGATAAATATCTAATGTAAGTTTAAAATTCCATAAACTTCTTTTCAAGTAATTTTTTGATGAGTAAATCAGTACAACTTTTCAAACCAGTCTGTGAAAATACAAATGGAGATCATTTGCTTCTTGTACGTCAGTAATTACAGATTTTCCTCTCATTTTAATATTACATTCTCTTATTTAATGAAAGTCAATAGAATACACGTGACTCATAGATATATATGTGTATATGTGTAAAAAGGAGGTCATCTGTTACAAAGCTTCATCCTTATTGGATGATACAGTGTTAGAAGAAATCAGCGATAACAAATTTCCACTCTGAATTCTGAACATATTTATTTTAACAATAATATTATTTGTTTATCGAAGAATCACTAATGTATTAAATATATTGCTAGCAAAATTTTTCCAATTCATAAATGTCACAAAGATGAATCTACTGTGTAGTGATAATTAATATTTAAAGAATAATTAAAATTTAATGGAAAGGAATGAATAATTATTCAGACCTATCTAATCTGTCCAGAGGACAGATGGACAGATGAGGCTAAAATGTGTCATGAGAGCACAAAAGAAATGAGCAAAATTTATTTAATCCTGGCAGAATTCTCTAAATAGCCAGTTTTAAAAAACAAACATTTGGTAAGTGCAACAAACTGAACTAAAAAAAACATGAGGTTCCATAGAAGTATAAAAAGACACAATTATCATTAACACTAATCTCATATTTAAAATTTTAAAATATTTTATCAAAGAGTATAAAAAATTTATATCTGTCAAGTTGTTTGCCAAAGGTCTAAATCATTTTCCACCCCTACCTGCATCATATGAGCAGTTCAGTTTCTCGAACTTCTTGACAGCCTTAAGTGATTTCTCTATTCTTATTTTAAATAATAAAATAAATATAGGAAGACGTTAAATTTTGTTTTAAAATTCAAAATATACTTTATTATTAAAATTATACTTATCTTCCTGGCAAAAGTGAAAGACACAGGGGCTGGCGAGATGGCTCAGTGGTCTAAAGCACCTACTTAGAACAAGCTTAGCAAAGCAAAGGGACCATGGTTCAATCCCCCAGCACCACATGCCAGCCAGGGCCGCCCCCTGGTGGGCTGAGCTGGACACACACACACACACACACACACACACACACACACACACACACAAAAATAAATAAAATTAAAAAAAAAAGTGAAAGACACAGATATTCAATATATGGCTTGTTGGCCTCTGTGCCTAACCTCTCCAATTCTCAGTGTTTTTCACAACTGTGATGCATTTGCTACAATTAATAGACATAAATTAATAGATATTTATTAACCATATTCCACATTTTACATTATTTTTATTCATAATGTTGTATACTCGGTATATGGTGACATATAAAACAGTTTGGGCCCATAATTGCAATATCATATCCAGTAGTTGTATTCCTTGTGTTCCACTTATTTATCCACCTGTATAGTTATGTAACCCTACCCCTTGGGAACCACTGATCTCTTTACTGTCTACATGATTTAATTTTTTTGTATGGACAAAAACTTTCAACTACTTTGTGTAAACCCAAATATGTTTTTTAGATTATATGGTGAGAATACACTGTAAGACACTGATTAACTGAATTTTGCAATCCAATATCATTTCATTCTTATCAGCAATAAAAGAAAATTCTTATGGTTTCACATCCTTCCAAATTTTTTTTGCAGAAAGATAGATTTGGGTTATTCTAATGGGTATATAGTGGGACTATTTTTTTTTGTTTGTATGTATTTTTTTTTTGGGGGGGGAAGGGTCTACAGAGTGTTCAGGGTCTCACTAATAGATCGGACTCATAGTGATCCACCTGTTTACAGCCTTCCAAGAGCTGGACAGGTAAGCACCACCACACCTAGTCTAAATTGCTGTCTCAGCATGCCCAGGGGGTGGGGCCAGCATGGCAGGCCTGGGGGTCAAACCCTTGGCACCTGCCCTTCTTGTAGGTGCTTTAATTCACTGAGCTATTTGGCCGGCCCTAGTGGGACTATGTTGTTGTTCATTTCCTCAAAGAAGTGTGGTTTAGAATATGATTTCAAATTCTTAATTTTAATCTATGTATCTTAATTTATAAGGTGTCTGTAAAACATTTTCTGCATCAGAGCTGGCTAGATAGCTCAGTGGATTAAAGCATCTGCTTAGGCAGACACAGGGACCAGGGCCGAATCCCCCACCTGCTCTGCTGGCTACACCCCTGGGACACTCTGAGATGGTGACTGAGACTGGGTGTGGTGGCACATTTCTGTAATCCCAGCACTTGGGAGACTGAAAACAGGAGGATCACTATAGGTCCGATCTGTGTAGTCAGACCCTGTAGACCTGGTAATATTAATATTAATATTAATATATATATATATATATATATATATAATTTTCTGCATAATTGTAAACAATATAAAAGAAAAACAATGAATGAATCACAGAGATGGTTCTTTCAAAGATAAAATTGGCAAACCCTTAGCCACCTTTGTCAAGAAAAGCATAAAAGGAAAAAAAAGTATTCAAATCTATGCAATTAGAAATAAAAAGGTTAAATCATAATGAATCTTGCCGAAATCAAGAAGATCATTAATACCTACTTTCAAGACTCGATATTCTAATAAGTTTGAAATCACAGAAGAAATGGAAAGATCTCTAGACATATATGAATCACCAAATCTGAGTCAAGAAGAGATTTTAAATAATACAGTATCAGTCAAATTGAAAATGCAATTAAAAATCTACTAACAAAGCAAACAATTGTCTTCTCTAATTTGAACAAAGGGGGCTGGGAGGGGCAAAGACACAAAAAAATTTAGGTGTATTATATATACATATACTATTATACATATTCCATAAACTTCTCCACAATGAATGTACTTATTATGTATTGTAAACCTATACTCTTAAAAAAGTAAATATAAAAGAAACAAACAAAAGCATTTGTCTATTTTTCCTGGGCTTTCAGATTTCTGGAAAAGCTTAGCTCATACTTGTATTTATTATCCTGTTAATGTCCACAGGGCCTTGAACAATGACTTTTCTTTCATTGCTAATGTTGACAATTTATGTGATCTCTCTGTTTTTACTTCATTAACCAAGCTAGCAGCTAATTGATTGATTGTATCAATCCTATCAAAGATTAAACTTTGTTTTCACTGACTTTATGTATGCCCTTTAATCAATAAATTTTGTTCTCACCCTAGAAAAAATGGCTATCAAAAAGAAATCAACCAACAACAAATGTTGGAGAGGCTTCTCCACTGCTGGTGGGAATGTAGACAGGAGCAACCATTATGGAAATCAGTGTGGAGACTCCTTTAAAAAAAAACTAGGACTGGAAATTCCACTGAAGCCAGATATCCCCCTATTGCAAACTTTTCAGGAGGAACTGAAAACATCATATCATAGTAATATATGTGTACCTATGTTCATAGAAGCACAGGTTGTGATAGCCAAACCTTGGAAATAACCAAGATGCATGTCACATGAGGAATGGTTGAAAAAGATGTGATATTTTTATACAATGGAGTATTACTCAGCTATAAAGAATGGTATATTTGAAGCATTTATATTTAAGTAGATGCCACTTGAAGATATACTCATAAGTGAAATAAACCAGAAACAAATGTGTAAATATCATATAGTTTCCCTAGTATAAGAACTCAAAAGAAGAAATACAAATTAGAGGGTATAACACAATTGAAAGGAAAGCGAGACCTTGAGGATTGGAGAGTGAGGAGAGGGAAAGGAGAAAAGCTGGGAAACAAGAAAGGGGCAAAGCCATACATTTATACACACAAGATGGGCAATGCAATGATCCTTAGAAACATCAGCAGGTTTTTGAAACTATCAGTCAATTGGTAGGATTCTCACCCTGAGTAACTATATATGCTGATACCTGTGAACCAAGCAACTGCACTGAAGATAGCAATGTGTAATAGAAGGGTCATGCTTGCAATGCCCATCATTTTGGTCTTCTATCTTTTTTTTTTTTTTTTTTTTTTTCAGAACCTGGGATTGAACTCAGGCCCTTGCACTTGCCAGGGAAGCGCTTATTCCACTGAGCCATCTCCCCGGCCCCCATTCTGGTCTTCTAAATACATACTTCTTTTCATGACATACAAATTATTACCCTACTGTCTCTCAAGTAAGTTTTTTTTAATGTGTAATAAATGAAGAAAAGACACAAGAGAAAAAAATGTCATAGGACTGTCCTGCTACAATGCTGTATATGGTTAGTTTTCTAAATTTCTGTGTAAAAATATGGAATGGTTCATTTATATTCTTTAAATATTTTTCAGGTTTTAAATTTTTATCTCTATATTCTGTAGGAACTTAAAGTTTAACATATTAATACTTGATGGAGAATACCTGTTTCATGTTATGCCTAAGATATTTGATATTCAGGCAGATAGTGAAGTTAAACCCAACTGCATATGCTATAGGGTAATAAGCTTCTCTTCTGGAGGGTTAACAACCAATGTTTGCAGACCAAAATTAGAGAAAAAGAAGGGCTGCAAGGACATCCAACATTTTGATCCTAGATTTCAAGGTTAGTGAGGACTCAAGACATAGGAGAACCTATACTGTAACATCATGTAACTCAGTTGTGTCCCAAATTTTCTGATCAAGGGGATTATAGGGCTACAGAGCAACATGATAAATGTTGTGGAGTGTGCCTAAGGACAGTCATATGGAGAGAAAACATTCTCTCAGGCTTTTACAGAGACCAAATTGGTCAAGCAATGGCCATGACCCATCCACATGGCTGACACTGACAAAGGATCTGCAAACTGTGGTGCAGAGTTACAGGATAAATCCTGAGGGGACCTGACTGACTTTATCAGATACAAAACTTACATTTCTTGTTATATAGGTCTTGTTTTATCTTGGTTTTAACCATCCAGCAGAAAAGTATAAAATGAGGTGTATAAAGTAAAGCCATATTAATATGCTGAGCTGTGAAAGGCTCAAGTCAATAACTTCTGCGATAACCCACTACTATTATGGACTGCTGCACTGTGTTGGATTGTTTTGCTGAATTTATGCACCTATAGTATTTAGATGCCAATGGAATACCCATCTCTGACAGGGCTAACCAAAAAAAGGAGATACAAAGGAAGGACCATTATGTATCTGTATATACAGAATAGTTAGGATAGATATATAGCTACTGTTGCTTACTTCAATGAGAAGAAAGATTTGTACTAATAGTGTCTGGACAGGACATCCTGTCTGCATCTTGTACTATGGATAACAACTAAGAAGATAACAATGTATAATGTATTAATTATTGAAACTGTCCTATTAATCAATTTTGAAACTGTCTCGTTGTTTCCCAAAAAAATAAAAAAAAATAAAAAAAATTTTCTTCTACTTTTATTCTACATTTTTCTTTAGGATTTATTTATTTATTTATTTCATATATTTATTTATATGTATTTGTTACAGTGTCTCATCACACAATGCGGACTCCTGATTATCCTCCTGTTTTCAGCCTGCACAGCTTGGATTATAGGCAGCACCAACACACCTGTTCTCCACGGCCAGCTCAGCACGCCCAGATGTAGGGCTGGTATGGCATGTGCACCAAGATCAAACCCTGTTTTCTGTGCTTGCCTAAGCAGGTGCTTAGTCTGAGCTATCTCACTGACCTTCTTCCTTTGGATTTAATTTGCTCATTTTCTAATCAAATCTAATTGATTTCACATCTTTCTTCACTGATATACACACTCTGCTAAAATTGCTGCTATGCATCACATTCTTTGCATAAAATTTGATATAATTTGTTAACACGTTCATTTAATTAAGCATTTTAAAATTTCAGTTGACATTTCTTCCTTGAATAAATTATTATTTTAAAAGTATGGATTTTATTTTCTTACTATTTTGAATATTTGTATTTTTCCTTCCATTATTTAGGTGTAGTTTCATTGCACTTGTACTTGAGAACAGATGTTGAGGATATTTGTTGGGTTACATTTGCAGTTTTCTGAAACTGGAACAGTATGTTTATTCAAGTAACAAAATGCTGATAATGACAGCTATATAGTAAGGCTTATGGTAGGTATTGATCTATTTCTCACTTTGTTTTTCTCTTCTCTTCTTTCTCCTCTTCCTCCTCCTCCTTCCTCCTTGTCCTCATCCTCCTCGTCCTCCTCCGCCTCTCCTTCTCCTCCTCCTCCTTCTTCCTCCTCCTCCTTCCTCCTCGTCCTTGTCCTCCTCCTCTCTCCTCCTTCTCCTTCCTGTCCTCCTCGTCCTCGTCTACCTCCTCCTCTCCTCCTCCTTCCTCCTGCTTCACCTCGTCCTCCTCTTCCTTCCTCCTCGTCCTCCTCCTTCCTCCTCGTCCTCGTCCTCCTCCTCTCCTCCTCCTCCTTCCTCCTAGTCCTCATCCTCCTCCTCCTCCTCTCCTCCTCCTCCTCCTCTTTCCTCCTTGTCCTCCTCGTCCTCGTCCTCGTCCTCCTC
>NW_004524718.1:364396-381310 GCF_000260255.1 Octodon degus
CTTCTTCTTCCTCCTCCTCCTCCTCCTCCTCCTCTTCCTCCTTGTCCTCCTTCCTCCTTGTCCTCCTTGTCCTCCTCCTCCTCCTCCTCTTCCTCCTCCTCCTCCTTCTGTCTTGGATCAAACCCAGAGCTCCATCTTTGCTCTTTTAAAATATTTTATTCTGGGCCTTCTCAGGTTACTTAGAAAGAATTTGAACTTGTGGTCTCCTGACTCATCCTTCCTTTGTGCTGAAATTATAGGCATAAACCACCTCATATAACTTTTCAGTTTGTTCATTTATTGTCAAGATTATTTTCTCTATTTTGTCCTATGTATTTCTATATAAGATACAGAGTAAACTTGCAAATCAGCAAAAATTATTGCAGACATTTAGATAGAAATTGTATTAAATCTAAAATGTGATTTAGGAAAAATTGACATCATTATTATGTTGAGTTTTCTTATCTACATATAAAATATTAGTTTGCTAATGTCTTCACTGACTTGTTTTTTTATTATCTCATTTATTTTATGTATGTATTGTGACCTGCATGTTAAGTATATTTTAAGGTGATCATAAATTGTACTGCCTTTAGTTTTATATTTGGTATTTTCACTTTTAGCTTAAATTGAGACTTACACAATTAGGTATATTTTTTATTTCTTCCTTCCCAGTTTGTGTGGTACTTGTTTCTTTTTGTGTGTCATGTTGCTTTATCTAATTCTTCCAAGACTATGTTAATGAGTATAAAGATAAGATCAGAACCTTAATATTTTTTCTACTTTCAGAGGAAAAAAATTATTCTTTCACCATTAGCTATAATAATAATTTCATGTTTTCACATATAAATAAATCTACCCTCCCTTGTACCCCTGATTTCTATTTTTAATTATAAATATATGTTGATGTTTGTCAAAGAATTTATCTCCACCCTATGTTATTACTTTAGGCATTCTTTGATGTAGCTTTTTATATCATAGGTTGCTTGAATTCAAATAGCTATGTATACCTGGGATAAACTTCATTTGCTCATGGTGTATGATTGATATTATATATTTCTAAGTGATATTAGATAATACACTGTGAAGACCTTTTATATCTACACTAAGGAACGATATTATTCTTTATTTTCATTAGTAATATACTTGTCTGCTTTTTCTCTAGGGACATTCTTGTCTTTAAAAATTGAACACCTTGCTCTTTTATAGTTTTAAAAAAGCAATTGTATAATATCACCATTAATGTTTTCTTAATTTTTCTCCAAATATATAGAACTGGAACCCTTGTCCAAGAAGGTGGATTTTTAAATTGCAATTTTGAAATTTCTATTACTACAAACTTTTTCAGAATGTCTATTTTATCTTAGCTAGTTGGGATATTCTTTTGCTTTTGCAATTTGTCCATTTTTCTATGCTGATTATTTTGAAAACAAAAATCTTCACAGTATTTTCTCTTATTTTTGTAATGTCCACAATATTTAGCCATGTAAGCTACCTTGACAATAGTATTAGAGATTTGTGTTTTCTATTTTCTTATTAGAAAATTTCCTAAAAATTTCAAATTGATTTTTAAAGAACTTCAGCTTCAATAATTTTTCTTTACTGATATGTTTTTATTGCTATACAATTCTTTTCTTGAACTTTGTCTATTACTCCTTCTTTCAGCTCATTTTAAAAAAAATTTCTGGATTCTATGTTATAAACTTACATTGATCACCTTGTTTTCAATGTAAATCCATTGTAGTAAAATTTCCCTCATAGTATTCTTTAGTTGAACCCCATATTTCTCATATCAAGACACACTTCAAGCATGTCATTTATTGTACATAGCTAATTAATAGAAATACAACTATAGAAATAATAGATGCAGAAAGACATGTCTAATGCAAATAATCTTAAATTCTGTCCAAAGCATAGCAGGAATTCATGAGAACAACAGAGTGTAAATGAAATAGAAAAGTAAGAAACAGAAATACCAAGATGAATGTGAACAACTAAATGAATATTTTGCATAAATTTCAAGGGAATTTGTTTTCTAGCAATGTGAGAATGAAGCATAGAATTTTATATGACTAGATATTCTCAGAAAACATTATAGCATAAAATTAAAATGTTTCATTATAATGTAATGACTGTGTTTAATGAAAGTGTATTTGTCCCTGATTGAAATTTTTTCTACTTATTTTTCTACTTCATTAAATTATCCCCTTACTAAAAGCTCTTAGACTGTTTTAGGTCTGTAGTTAAAAACTTTAAATTTTTATAGCACAGCAATTTAATAAAGCAGTACCAGCTAAAATCACTGACATACATTTTTATAAATTGAAAATTGACATTAGTTTATTTCAGAAAACAGTAAAATCAGAGACATTAGAAAAGAAGTCATCACACAAACCCAAAACCTGACTTCATTATAGAGGGAACATCCTATTATTTTAGATATGATCCATTAAAGAATATGAAGTTTCAATTACTGCATATTGAAATTTAATTTAATAGTTATTGAACAGTGATTATATTGTTTCATAGTATTATAAAATATCTTAATATTATAAAATGTTGCTTAAGGCTTCAAGTTGATACTAAGCTTATAGTTTATACATTTTAAAGGGGAAAATGAATGTGAGGATATGTAATTCTACATAGAACACTTTCTTATTGGTTTGAATGTCTTGATAGTAAGGACACAGGGTCATTAATCCTTCTCAAAATATTCCCCTTGCATTGAACACACATCCTATCAATCTTTCTGAGTGAACTACTTTCTGCGTAGTTCTGAAAATCTTGGTTGTCTTTAACTGTGCTGTAGAAGCTTCCTTGATGTTCCAAATTGATACAAAGATTTTGCCTTCATAGTATCTTAGACTTTGCAGAAGAAGCAAGAATTACGAGGTCCAAGATTTTGTGAATAAAGTGAGTGAAATCATACAGCAACACTTTTACCAGCCTGTCCTTCCAATGAATGGCTCTCAGGGTCTGCTCTCTCTCTCTCTCTCTCTCTCTCTCTCTCTCTATATATATATATATATATATATATCCTAAGACACGCTGCCTAGTGAAATGAAGAGCATTAAAAATAAGTGTGGAAAAATTCGAGTTAATTGTGATGCTGACTTGAGTGTTCTATGAAAATGAACAGCTCAGGGCAAAGGCGAGGCGAGGCTCTCTTCAGGGTGCGTCTGCTGTGGCATGGAGGTCTCAGCTCCCTTCCCTTCCAGCTGTTCCTTGTTTGCTTTCCAGCTGCCATGGACTAAGCAGCTCTGCTTTGCCCTCATTCCAACACATTTCTGCGTTCCTAAGTGGAGTGCTGAGCAGTGATTAAGTTCTGATGTGCTCACAGTAGAGCATGCTGTAGGCGGTGAGGCAGGCTGTAGGAGGGACCATTTGCCATGGTCCTTTCCTTTCTCTTGGTCTCTTTTCACCTGTTCTCTGTTTCTGGATGCCAGAAAGTGAGCTGCTTTGCTCTACCTTCTCTCTCCATGCTGCCCTTAGCTTGAAGCGAGCTATACATAGATTTAAATCTGTGAAATCTGGAGCCAAGAAAATCCTTTCAGATGTATATGTCAGATATTTTTTCCCAGCAAGGAAAGCTGATGAATAGAAAAACAAATACTGCACCATAAGATATGAACAAAATGACTATAAATTACAAGATAAGCCTTTTGAAAAATCACAGATGAATCTCTTAGTAGCATATTCTTCGTATTAATGAACCCATATGGAAATAAAAAAGCCATGTGCATCACGCCAATGTTTCAATATGAGAATATTTAAACAAACATTTAAAAGTATGTTTATAGTTTTGATTTACTGTTTTCATTACATTTCTTACTAAATCACCTGCATAAATACGATTGATCACTTTGTTGTCATTCTACGTGTTACATACATTTTTCTTCTATTTCACCGAAATGTTCATTTTTTGCATATTCAGTCCATCATACTTATCAAGCACGTTCTAAGACTCTTTCTAACTCCATATCAGTTTCCATAACTCAGACTGCCTATATCAAGATCATATGTGACGTCATCATTTACGTTCGCCGTGCACGTTTCAACTTACATTTTTTAAGTTTATTTATTTGATGCAGGGTTTCCCTGTGTGGCTCAGGCTCCCAGTGATCCTCCTGTCTCAGCCTCCCTTAGTGCCGAGATGCCAGGCATGTGCCATGATGCATGTTTTCAGGGCTGGCACAGCATGAGGTACCAAGGATCAAAGTCGGGTCCTGGCGCTCGCCAGGCAGGCACTTGGACCACTGAGCTAACTCCCCAGCCTGACGTTTCAATTTTAACATTCACAGATTGGAATTTTTCCTAGATCTTCATGCTTTGTACACATTATTTTGCTCTGAATTTTAGGTAGAATTTTCTTCTTTTGCGCACAATTTTTTAAAATAAATTTTTTAGCTTCTTAAAATTTCTTCAAAATACTTTTTAGATTTTCTCAATGCATTCTGATGACTTTATTTGGATTTCTGTTGAAATTTCAAGTTTATGCAAAATGTTTTCAGGGAATTTACATATTTAATTTATTCCACATTAGATATAGCAGAATCAATGCCATAAAGAAATTGTGTATTTCTTTATAACACTTTTCCCTACTTTTGATCATAGTATGAACTCATTTGATTTATGGTTTCCATTCATACTGGCCAACCAAACTAACATTCTTGAAAATAAACAATGAATTTGCTAACTTTTATCACCCTCAGGCCTTAAAATTTTTGTACCATGAATGACTCACAAATATTTATAATAAACATAATCCCTAAGTCTTTAAAAATGCTGTATTTGTTCTTTTATAAATCAGGACTTCTTTGGTAGCTGTGCTTTCATCATTCAATATACTGTGAATGGTGAAAGACGAAATAATAACTTCCCAATGATGTCTCCATTCTTATTTAGGAAATTGTGAATATGTTGTCTTACATGGCAAATATTATTACGTTTAAGGCTTTGGGGTAATGCAGTGACCTAAATTATTCGGTTGAGCCCAATCTAGTTACATGAATCATCAAATGAGGATCTTTCTAGACTGTACTCTGGAGAAGATACATCTATGGAAGAATAATCATAAGGTTGCTGACAGCTGACTATCATGAACATAGAAAGGGCCAAAATTACAGGAATCAGTGAAGCAACCTTAAGCTGAGACATGAAGGGAGATCTATACTCCCTACATGCCTCCAGCGAGAAATAAAGCACGTCAGACACTTTTTTTTAGGCCAGAGTGACTTTTGTCAAAAATCTTATTTAAAGATTTGAGAAACGACCAAGTTGTACTTTTTATGACACTAACTTTAAGATAACATATTATGGTGCCCATAGAACAATGAATTAATTGCAATAAATATTGTTATATAATAATTTTATATTTATATATTCGGGGGCTGGGGATATAGCTCAATAGAATAAGTGCTTCCTTGGCAAGTGCAAGGGCCTGAGTTCAATCCCCGGTTTTGCTAAAATTTTTTTTTTTCACTATCATACAAATACATGCATATCATCTTTCATAGATTGATAATACAAATAAATTTCTATCATGAGACATAATTTGAGTTGAAGCTATGATTACAGTGACACCTGGTACCATGTAGTAAATATCATGATAAATGAATAAAAAATAGAAGTACAAAGTGAAATAAATTGTGACCCAAGGGGGGGACATTTTATTTGCTAAACAAGTTAATGGGCCAGTTTCCTACAAGAGGATGCATTCAGGACAGAGAGAGAGGTAAATAAAGTTCAAGAAGGAAGCATTCTGCATCTGTTTCACAGGGCACACACGCCACATGCCAGTAGGGGCTGTTTGTGGGAATATTCTACTTCCACTAAAGTTTCAGTGTAGAAATGAATGAAAGAGTATCCGGGCCTAAGTATTGTAGAGGATACATTTCTCAACTGATGAAATATAATTGATTCTAGGAGACAGTCTCTTTCTGTCTATAAATCCTTGCCACAGTCAAAAATAACTTTAAAAATTAAAAAAAACATATCTGTCATATAATAGTGAGGTATGTAAATGTTGGATATTCATTATGGATCAGATAAAAAATGTACCCCGGGGTCAGTGATGTAAGTTCTGTGTTCCAGCACTTAGTTCTAAGTTTGATTAGCAGTACCAGAAATATCTGTACCCCCAAATCTTACGTGCTCTGAGTTGGGGCTTCGGGAAGGTGTGTGAAGTGTAGGACTTCATTAGTGATCTACTTCTGTACTCACTGCTAAACGTGTGTTAGAAAGCAGCTTCTGGTTGGAGGAAGGGGGTCAATGGCGTGTAAGTTGGAAGGGTGTGTTCTTGGCCAGGGCTCTTCCCTTCTCTTCCTCTGCTTTCTGACCCCCATGTAGTGAGTAGCTTTCTTCTGCCTGCTTTTCCACCATGCTATTTTGATCAGTTTTAAATTGTGGGTCTAAATTAACCCCCTTTCCTTTACATTGAGTTTGGCAGTTATTTGGTAACTCATCAGGAGGGTAATAAATTGATTTAGATATCTGCAATGAAATGTTCAACAGCCCAATGAAGTTGCTAACCCTTAGAACCTTACTTGTTATTTCTGAAGTCTTGTAAGTGTTCCAAGTAGTTTATTTACTTATTTATGTTTTAGGGAAGGGTCTACAGGGTGTTCAGAGTCTCACCACTACATCAGACTTATAGTGATCTGCTTGTTTACAACCTCCCAAGAGCTGGGATTGCTTGTGTGCTCCACCATACCCAGGCTCAATTGCTGTCTCAATGTACCCCAGGGGTGAGGCCCACATGGCAGGCCCAGTTAGCCAAGTAGTCTTTTGAAAGCTGCTTACCACTGAAAAAAAGAAAGAAAGAATTTCACCATTCATTAAGATTCCGTGATTCAGATAAATTCATTGTAAATATTGTATATTAAACAGAGGTACAGGGATCGATAGGCAAGCAGAGGCAGAGAAGGCATGGGGCATGGCCTAAGTGGCTGGCCTTTGTAAACTGATTTGCATTTGTACTTGAGACAGTTCATTTATGAAGTGCTTCTAAGAAGCCCACCGCCTTTCTCCTCAGCCCAGAAAGAAAGGATAAGACCCTGATTGGTCTAGATTGCACTAATCTGTGCAACAGTTACTTGTAAAACCAGCTAACCATCATGAGTACAGTGTTCCCTTGGATTTTGAGAAACTTACTCAAGTTCTCCCTACCTTTCTGCAAAGTAGGTTCCTCCTGTGACATCTAATGAAAGAGAGAGAGAGAGAGAGAGAGAGATAGTGAACCCCTAGCTCCTAGGCCCCTTGAGGTGGTTACAATGGAACTTAGAGTAACATGTTAAAAACAGCAATTATTCAAGTTTCCTTTTAAGTATTGAATAAAATTTTGTAAGGTAGGGAACGTGTACCCAAACTAATTTTGTTTTATATAAAAAACTAAAACTAGATATCCTAACATATGACTTACAAGTGGGAGTTAAAACCACAGCCACTTGTCAGGCAATCACTGCTCACTAAATGGAAATAATGACTAAAGTTTTAGCGGAAAACTAATACCTAAGGTCTGAGGAACTTTTCTTCCCGTAAAACTGAAGCTTTCGGGGCTGGGGAGATGGCTCAGTGGAATAAGCACTTCCCTGGCAAACGCAAGGGCCTGAGTTCAATCCCTTGTTCTGAAAAAAAAAAAAACAAAAACAAAAAAACTGAACCTTTCTTTCAGAAAAGAAAAATATACCTTCATGAATTCACAAACTATCATATAAAGTGTACTTCCAATATTTCTTTTTTGGTGTGTATATGTGCATTTTCTTTATTTTTTACTTTTTCCATAATTTTATTGAGAAATAAATAGCAATGAGACACTTTCAAACCAAATGGTAGGACAGTTTCAATAATTAACACATTGCAGACATTCTTCCTAGTGGTTAATTGCTGTACAAGATGTGGACATGATATCCTATTTACAAACACTATTAGAACAAATCCCTCTTTTCATTTAGGGAATGCTACTATAGATCTATCTTAACCATTTTGAATACACAGATATAAAATTTACATTCATCTGAATCCCCTTTTTTTGTTAAGTTCCGTTATTTGAATATTATAGGCGCGTTAACTCAGTAAAATATTCTAAGAGTCCAGCAATCCATAATAGTATTGGGTCTTCCGCTTCACTGGCAATATCAGAAATTATTGAACTGAGTCCCCTACAGCTCAACATAACAGCATGGCTTTACTTCTTATACTTCGTATATGGGCAAGGCATGATACTGAGAATCTCCAGAAGATTTTTGAATCTAGCAGTTAATTGGAAAAATTCTCATCCCGACTAACTATATATACTGATACCTGTGAACTAAGCAAGTGCACTGAAGATGGTAATCTGTAATAGTAGGTTCATGCTTGGAGTGCCTGTCATTCTGGTCTTCTGAATATGGGCTGCTTGTCATGACATGCCAGTTGCTGCTGTGCTGTCTCTTGGATAGATGATTGTTCAAAAAGAAGGGGGTGGTGAACGAAGGCGAGAGACAGGAAAAGAAATGTTGTGGGACTGTCCTGCTTCAAGGTTGTATATGGTTAGATTTTTGGACTTATGTGTAAACATAAGAATTGTATAATTTGTTATGCCTATTTTAAAAATATATTCTAATTTTTAATTGTTTTTTCATCATATTCTGTAGTGACTTAAAGTTCAACATATCAATACTTGATGAAAAATACCTGCTCCATGTTACTTCCAACATTTCTTTTTTTTTTTCTTCCAACATTTCTTTTCCTCAATTTTCCCAATTTTTTTTCCCAATATTTCTTTTCAGAGGGCTGCTCATTAGCTCAGTTGTTTAAATGACTGCTTAAACAAAGCAATCAGGATACTGTGGTTCGGTTCCCCATACCTGCCCTGAAGGCATTCCTGAGCCAGTGGGCGGGGGGCTACTTTCAATATTTCTTTTCTATCTTTACTCAGTATTAAATATCCAATCTCTGTTACTTTGTTTTTATACCTTATCATTTAAACATTTTTGTACATTTCAAATATGTAGATATATGTAAAGATATGTAATTTTGGGGTCAACACCAAACAAGTAAAAGAAAAAGGAAACTTCCTGTGTGGAATTTAGTTAACAATTATAATGTTAAGAATATGTACAGATAACTTGCAAAGAATTATAAAATATTGTAAACAAAATGGTTAATTTTACATTTCTCTTGCTTTTTTGTGTGTCTATACAGTTTTGAAAATTTGCAAACATAAGTAACTAAATTTATTTTAATACTCAGTTTTGCTAGGCACAGATGAGAAGATGCACCTTCAGTTAATTATGAAACAGCATCGAGAAAGCAAGCAGAAATGCAGCAGAAAAATGACTCGTTTCCAACAGTCCTTGGGCCTGCAAAGGATTTCCTTCAAAATAATTATTTATAATGTCTAAAAATGCACAAGACCCCTGACTATGCACAAATTAGAAAAACCAACTGAGAACAGGGATAACTGATCTAGGAGCTTATTGGGAATGTTTTTGAGCATCACATTCAATGCTAACCAGGACGGTCTCTTTCTAGGTTTTGCTCAGCCTGTTCCTGGGGCTGGTGTGTCAGAATGTGTCGAGAGATGCTATTTAATGTGACGTTTCTGAAAGGTGTGAGACAAACTGGTACTTTACAATTTAAATATATACTTTCTGTAACCAGTACAATTAGCCTAGAAACTGAGTTGCTTTAACACAACAATATGCTGCCTAACAAAAAAATGCATTAAACATTCAAAATACCACATGCACATTTTGGTATAAGAAAATCTTAGATCCATAAGTAGGCTTTGTTCCTTTAAAATCACAAATATGTTTATCAAAGTGATTTCCTAGAAAAATATTTTAATGTGGAAGATGTGCTGTGACATATAATACTGGGAACTATACATGGCCATCTGTTTTGGTACCTTATTAAAAATTCAGTTTTTCTTTTGGATGTGATTTATGACAGAAGACAGTCACCGCCTCTGAAAAAACAAACTAAAAGTGCTGTCCTTGGAAAATGCTTGAACTTCAGGGATATTTAGGTGTAGATATATTAACATTAAAGAAGGAAGGAGCATTTCAATTATTGGACATCATCAAGTGCAGGATACACTTAGAACCAGCAGTCATCTCATTATTTATAGCAATTATAGCTCCCCAAAATATATAAACAAACTCAAATTTTTTCAGAACATTGATCTTGAATTCTCCAGCCTCTAGATTTAAATATATATATATATATATATATATATATATTTTTTTTTTTAACAGGGTCTTACTATGCAGCTTGGACTTATAATCATCCTCCTGTCTCAGCCTCCCCAGTCCTGGAATTACAAGCGTGTATCAATACACCCGGTTACAGGGGCTAGCGCAGCGTGCCAGGGGTTCCAGGGTCAGCACTGCATGTGGTACTGGAGATCAAAAACTGGTCCTTGAACTTGCCAGGCATGCAGTTAGACTGCTGTGCTACTTCCTCCACCCGTGAAAAATATTTTTAGTCAATTATTTAATATCGGATATTTGTTATAGCAGCACAACACGAAGACCACATATATCTTCCCTCAGTGTGGAACCCACAATTGAAAAAAAGATTTTATGATTACTTTCCAAAGCTGCACAACTAATTAAATTTTTGAGTTTAAATTATGAAAGTCTTTGGCCTGTACCGTATTATCCATTCTTACTCAGACAGAGAAAAATATCAGCATCTGATTTTCTGATCCAGAAGCTAGATCTTAGGCACCCTCTGCATAATTTTCCACTCTCAATGTAATAAGCAAAGCATATGAATATCATCTCTGAAAATAATCTGCATACATCAAAATTTTAATAAAATGTTGTAAAACTTTTATAAATGAGAGATAGGAAATTGATTTGAAAAGCATTTTAGTTTTAGGCTTCAAACTCAGCACATATTAAATTAACTAAAATAGATAAAGAAAATAGATTGCATATAGACAGACTTTATTTTTCTTCTTATAAAATTTACAGGTACAATTATATGTATTTTAATAAAAATATGCACTGTGTCATTTGAAATAAAATACATTAAAGATATTCCATTTTATCACTTTAATTAAGTCTTATAATTATAACTCTTGTTTCTATAGTTAACATTTTTTCATTAAACTTAGCTCTTGTGCAATTCATAATATATCTTGTCACGAGTTCTACAATATTATATAGCTAAATCAGTATTTTTTTTTAATTTTTTTTTAATTTATTTATTTTGTGTGTGTGTGGCCAGCTCAGCCCACCAGGGGGCGGGGCTGGCTGGCATGTGGTGCTGGGGGATTGAACCGTGGTCCCTGCGCTTTGCTTAGCTTAGCTTGTTCTAAGTGAGTGCTTTAGACCACTGAGCCATCTCACCAGCCAGCTAAATCAGTATTGAAGAGATTTTTCTATCCAAATTGACCATATCTTTTTATCAGCATTTCTAATGCATCATTCAATTTCAGTTTTGAGGAGGTAGACTTTAATAGCTCAAATCCCTGAATTTGTAGAAATTAGAATAGTACACAAAATAAATGATTATGTATATTTTATTTTTGCTCAATTACAATAGCTATGCTTAAATACATGGCAAAACGTATAGATGACAAAAAGCTAAGCAAAAATTTTCTTTCAAACTCTTTGTTCAGCAATAATATATAACATTTGAGCAGACACCCTGTTCACAGGGCGTCTGACTCTGTAGCACAAAGCAACTCCTAGCAGGTACTAATTCTATTCATTGATGCGTAACGGACCTGTAGAGATGTTTACAAGTAGTAGAAGTAAGCTGAATTGATAGTTAGCAAAATATTCAATATACCTGATAAATCTTCTAATACTTCAGTTTCATTTGCAAAAGAGCTAATATATATAAAGGTCATGGTTCATAAAAGTAGAGTCAATCATCATTTAAAATGGATGAGATAGTTTAATTTTTCCAAGTTTAAGATTTTAGACAGAATGGTGATATTTGTAAATGCAGGTTATAAAACAATGAAGGAGACATATAAATGCAGAAAAATGCTGAGGTGGAAATCAGACCACAATTGCAAAGACTACATTTTCTCTGAATGTATAAATCCTGTATAACATGCATGTAGAGATTGTTCCTTCAGCATGTACTCCTCGGTAGTGTGATCAATATTAACTCACACGTTATTGACAGTCCAAACTGCATATTGACTGCCTAATGTATCCCAGTTATTTTTAAGGTTTTAAATGTATTAATTCATTTTTTTGCTACATAAGCCCTTGATTTGGTTGTTATTATTAGCCAATTTTAAAACTGAGAAAACCAGGTTTTCGAGGAGTTTATAACTTGCTCAAAATCAAACATATATTTGAAGGTATGATCACAAGTGTATCAGAACTTAAGTTCCTGAAATCTCAATGACTTTATTTTCTCTCTTGTACACAGCTACTCCATATATGACATATTCATATGAGCATGTATACGTGCACTTTACCTCTGTTAGATACAACATATCACTGTCAAACAGGGAAATAAATTACTCCTTGAAAAATGCAAGGGGCTGGGGGGATAGCTCAGTAGAATAAGCACTTGCCTGGCAAATGCAAGGGCCTGAGTTCAATCCCTGGTTCCAGGAAAAAAAAACCTGAAAAAAAATAATGCACATTGTTTTCTACATCCACTCATTATAGGTGCTGAGTAGAAAATGATGAAAAATCTTTTAGAAGGAAAAGCTATTTTAAAACTTATTTATTTTTTTTATTTTTGTTTATTTGAGAGAGAGAGAGAGAGAGAGAGAGAGAGAGAGAGAGAGAGAGAGAGGTGTGTGTGTGTGTGGCCAGCTCAGCCCACCAGGGGCAGGGCTGGCTGGCATGTGGTGCTGGGGGATTGAACTGTGATCCCTGATGCCTTGCCAAGCTTGTTCTAAGTAGGTGCTTTAGACCACTGAGCCATCTCTCCAGCCCCTATTTTAAAACTTATAAAAATGCTTTAAGGAGCCTTTATTCAAGGCTGCCAATGTGTCTATGTTATAATATCTTATACAAGGATTGTCTCACATTCTGAACACAGCAGAAAATATAGCTGGGAATGCATAACCACTGAACAGAGTGAAAACTGTTACCGCATAGAAGGCTCTAAGTGGAGATATATGCACAAGGAGGAGATTCTGCCACATGCAGATAAGAGGATTTCTGCTTGGAGGAGGCCTAGGTCCCCACAGACCCGTGGAGGAGATGTGGAATTTGATCAAAGTTTGATGAAGAGAGGATTGTCTCTAAACCAGTTTAGTAGGATCCCTGCCACACTTGAGTGAGGCAGGTTGAGGTCAGCTCTTGAGGAAAAGTGAAGACGGCAAAGAGAGGCCTGAACTGTGCCCAAATTATCAAGTGTGTGTCAAGATAAAGGAGTTGCAGTCCTCCAGATCTTAAACTCTGGAGATGGGAAAGAGGGGCCACTAGAAAAGTAGCCAATTCACAAATGTGCAAAGGATAAAAACTGCTGTTGGTGTTGGAATTATGAAGAGAAGAAGGCCGGGCTTGGGGGCTTGCTGAGACTCAGTGCTGGTTGTACCTTTAGCCAAATTGTTTGCTAAAGAGACCATTTGGAAGGAAGGATATGTGAGCATCCTGAGAGGACTTCACACCAGTTTGTGCCTGCATCCTGATGCTCCCAGGGGTAGTGATCAGAGTCTTGTGGTTCAACATGAAGACAAAAAAATGTTTCTCCCAATAGACTGTGGATTCCATAAGGAGAAGGATATTTTCACTTATTACTGTAGTTCAAGTCCAAGACTGTACCTAAAATAACAGTGGTGAGATCAAATAAGCTAGACATTATGACAAAAAGTAGGAGCCTAATTAATGTTTCCACACAATGAGAAAGAAAAATAATTTACTATCTGTTTTATGCTTTTTCTTTGTAATTTTCCTTCATAAAGCAATTCATATCATACCTAAAACTTCTTAATTAAGAAGTTTTCTAGTGACTCAAAAGATGTAACTCATTACAGGAAAAATATGAGAACATGGAATACTTTCTCTCATCAAAATATTTCATTATAATTTGATTTTCATCAGAACTTTTTTTTCTGAATTTCTTCTTGTATTTTGTGATATCCAGGATAATAATTTAAAGCAAGTACTTGGTCCTGACACATTGAAATGTACAGATATATGCCAGTTTTCTTTGGGTACATTTTCAAGGTCTAGTTCATGTATACTCTATCTTTATGAACTTCAAATAAAAGCTTCCTAGGCCAGTTATGAAGCAGTATCATACAATAATTTTATATAGTAGAAAATGCAATAATTGTAAAGTTGTAATTTGAAATTTGATTACTAATGGACTTTGAAGAAAAGCCAAAAAGGAAAAACTAAATAAGTCTAAATTTTATTTATACCTTACAATTACTAATCTAAGAAATAGTATATGCAATATTATTCAAATGAATATGATATATTTTCAGCTAAATCATTGTCTGTCACATGAGCAAATAAGAATGAAATGATAAATGTGTTGAGCTAAACAATGAATAGCCTTCTAAAATGTTCTGTGAAATACCAGTAAATACATAGTAAAAGAGGAGCTATAATTTCCCTTGGTGCTGTTATTTAAATATTTAATTTCAAAAAAAGTGATTGCATAAAAATAAAATTTGGGATCAGGAGATAGCTAAGTGATCTAAGTGCTTACCTGACAAACACAAAGGCATGGGTTCAATCCCTAATACTACATGCTGTGCTGACCCTCAAACCCCAGGTGGACAGGGCTGGGCCCGAAAATGGGCATGGTGTCACAAGCCTCTAATCCCAGATCTTGGGAGGCTGAGAAAGGAGGATCACTCTGAGTTCAAACTGTGTAGTGAGATCCTTTATTCAGTAAATAACAAATAATAAAATAAAATTTCCTCAAAGTGTTTATCAGATTTATTCCTAGATTTAAAAAAAAAACTTGATTGTATTTTAATTAATACATATTCAGATAAAGTCTGAGAATATTTCAAGTTATTTCCTATCACAGCCTTTCTGTGTCCCTTGAAAGACTACAAAAGTCAGCCAATTCTGGGAATGTTGCATATATTCAATTGTGTGATCAACAGTGTTGTTTATTAGAGATAAAGTGGAAGAGTGTTCTTGCCTCACAGCAGCTTTGACTACAGAGAAGAATGACTGTTACTTTCTATTTCAATCCACTTTGACTTCTAACTTTTGAGAATTTATTTGAAAACAATATATAGGAAATTAAATTAATATAAAGTAAATATAAAATTCACTGTTATCCAAATATTGTAGCTGCATAAATTCAGCAGGGAGCTTCTGCTGGTGCCAGTCCAAACTTTTAAGAACTTAAGAGGATTCTGTGTGTCTTCTGAAATGCAGGAGAGCCAGGATATGTGAGCCCAGTGCAAGCAGGTGTGGAGTTTTCCTAGAGCCATTTAAAAACTATGGTGGACTCGGGCAGCCTGTGAGCCTCTCTCTGGATGATTACTGGGAAATTAAGAAATGCCAAAACACAGAAGCAAAAGGCAATCTCAATCCTCTAGCCCACACAGAACCAATATAGGAAACAGTGACACATAAAAACTTAGAAATAATATACCTGCAATCTCTGAAATCATAACAACTGAATTAAATAAATAAATCTATCAGGCTATAAAAGAAATAAAATCAGAAATAATCTCAGAGGTCCAAAAAGAAAGGACAACAACTGTGAAAGAATTGCTCAACACAACTAAAGAAGACTTTAACAAATAGGGGAGAACAGAAAAATGATGGCAACACTGAATAAACAGTACAAGAAAGAATTAAAATGCTTGAAACAGATTCAAACAGATATCTGGGAAATTAAGAACTCCTCTGAAATCTGGAAAAGCCACTTGATTGAAACAAATCCAGCAGTATACGAAAGTCATCAGCTCTTTCAAAAATAAGGAGGACCAGTATGACCATTTAGATGCGGCTGATGTGGCAAAGGTGGAAAAAAGCATGAGCCAGGCAATGGAGTGGGTGAATAACAAGCTGAACCTGCAGAGCAAGCAGAGCCTGATGGTGGATCCTGTTGTCAAGACAAAGGAGATAGAAGCTAAAATGAGGGAGCTGATGAGTATCTGTAACCCTATAATTTCAAAGCCCAAGCACGAAGTGGAACCTCCAAAAGAGGAGCAAAAAACTGCTGAGCAGAATGGACCAGTGGGTGGTCAAGGAGACAGCCCAGGCCCGCAGGCTGCCGAGCAGGGTGCAGACACAGCTGTGCCTTCGGATTAGGACAAGAAGCTTCTGGAAATGGACATGGATTGATTCCAACACTTGTTTATATTAAAACAGACTGTTATAAAAAAAAAAGAAAAAAAGAAACTGAAGATAGACTTTCTGACCTTGAAGACAGTGTTGCAGCTCATGAACATAAAATAAATGATCTCTTAAAATTAACAAGGAACCAGAAAATACCAATTCAACAGCTACAAGATAATGCAAAGAAAAATAGTGAAAGAATAATAGGTGTCAGTGAAGCAGCAGGAGACAGCACAAATGACATAAAAAGATTATACGCAGAAGTACTAGCGGAAACATCAGAAAGGAACCACCAAACAGAGCAAGTATTTAAAAAGGAGGGAAAATTATAGAACCTATAACGGGAAATAACATGACAAAAATAAGCCAGTACATATCACTTAAAACCATCAGTGTAAATGGCCTCAATTAACTGAAAAGAAAGAGACTATAAGACTGGATTAAAAAACAAAAATCTAGCAATATGCTGCATACAACAAATACTTTTAACTCAAAGGGAAATTCACAAACAGAAAGTCAAAGTATGAAAAACTATCTTTCATACCTCAGGAAATAAGAAAAAAGCAGGGGTAGCTATGCTGGTTTCCGACAATATCAACTTCAAAACAAAAATCATCCAAAGATATAAGAAAGGTCACTACATACTTGTCAGGGAAAACTACAAGAGGAATATGTAACAATTATAAATATATATGCACCCAAGGAAGGA
>NW_004524718.1:381777-384208 GCF_000260255.1 Octodon degus
GGAAAACTGAACAAGAAAATGATATTATACTGTACCACAGCTCTTAGAAAGAAAAAGAAGAGCAAGTCAAGCCCATAGAATGCAGGAAATTATAAAGTTTAGAGCAGAAATCAATACATTGGAGACGAAGAAAACAATTCAAAAATAGATGAATCAAAAAGTTGGTTCTTTGAAAGAATAAATAAAATTGATAAACCACTAGCTAAATTAATCAAAAGGAAAATTTAAAAAAACAAAGCCATCTAATAAATAATGAAAACAGTGAAGTCACCAGAAACCCTGGAGAAATTTAGAAAGTCATCAATACCTACTTCCAAAACCTTTATTCTCACAAGATGGAAAACACAGAGGAAATGGAAATATATTCCTTGATACATGTGAAATGCCAAAGTTAAATCAGGAAAACATACAAACTCTGAATAAACCAATTAGGAGAAAGAAAATTGAAAATGTATTTAAAAAGCTACCAACAAAGAGAAGCCTAGGTCACAATGTATCCACCCCAGATTACTACAAGAAATTTGCAGAAGATGTAATGCAAACTTTCCCCGAACTCTACAATGAACTTGAAAGGGAAGGAATTCTCATGAACTCATCCCAGGAGGCAAGTATAACTGTGATTCCAAAACCAGGAAGCTTCAACTACAAAAGAGAACTACTGGCCTCTCTCAGCTATGAATATAAATGGGAAAATGCTCAATAAAATACTAGCAAACAGAACGCAGCAAGTCATAAAGAAGATTATACACTCTGACCACATGTGATTCATTCCAGGAATGCAGGGATGATTCAATGCACGCAAATTCATAAATGTAGTACACTCTACCAATAGAACCAAGAACAAAAACCTTGTGATCATCTCAGTAGATGCAGAAAAAGCTTTTGACAGTGTTATACTTCGGAAGATCAAGAACAATAATAGAAATGTTGAAAAAACAAATATTCAAACATTTTGCTCTTACATATAGTGGCTATGTGAATGTATATTAGTAAATGAATAAAACAAATGTAAAGAAAAAGATTAAAATCTTACATGCTTTTTGTTGAAATTGAAATTATTTGGAAATATTAACTTCTGAATGACACACTCATACTTACACTTTAAGCACTCTTACGCTAATTGTGTCTATTTGAGAAGGAAAAACTCAACTAAACTGGCTTAGCAGTTCCACACCCTAGCATGTAGAAGACCCACCCTACACAGCTTCTCACCTGCTTAGTATAACTGGGAAAAGATGAAAGGTGGATCTGATTCTGGGCCTTTGGAGGTGCCCCAGGCTTCATCTGCACCTTGGATATAACATCCTGGCTTCTCGTGCAGGAAACTCTTCAGCTTCCTTCCCAGATCCCTGGGTCTCCTGATGCAGCTCATGTGGGACACTGTGGTGAGTTCTGAACTTCCAACAGATGCTCCTCAAGCTTCCAAAACTGACTCACTGGCTGCCTAATGAATCCATTCTTGTAAATTCCTATATAATTGTGTCTCTTGTCTTATATTTGATACATGCTGGCTTCTTGATTACCATCTTCTTTTTCAGCCTTTTTTATTAGCATTTTTTGGTCTATCTTTCTTATGAGTTTACTTTTCTCATTTATATGATTTCTATCTTTTTCTACAATTTCTTGAATGAGTTTTGTCTAAAGAAGCTACTTCTCTTTAGGTTTTATCCATTTCTTTCTTTTCATTTAAAATTTTGTATAATAGGCTTTTCATCACCTGAAATTTTATTTATATTTTTTTCTTTCTTTTCTTTATTTTTACTATACTACAGTGGCACAGATCTACAGAGTTTTGTGTTTGTTTCCTCTTGGCAAAATGCTTTCACGTCGAGATACTTTTTGAGGGTCATTAAAAGTATTTTTTTAGATAGCACAGCAATATGTAGTAGAGGAATTAACATATCTTGTATCTATTTAATTAATTAATTAATTTATTTATTTATTTTTGTATTTTTAGGGAAGTGTCCATAAGGTGTTCAGGGTCTCACTACTAGATCTGACTCATAGTAATCTGCCTGTTTACAAGCCTCCCAAGAGCTGAGATTACAGGTATGTGCCACCATGCCCAGTCTCAGTTGCCATCTCAGTTTGTATCGGGAGGTGGGACTGGCATGGCAGGCCTAGGGATTGAACTCTTGGCCCCTGCACTTGCTTGCAGGTGCTTTAATCCGCTGATCTAATTGACAGACCCCCTATTAAATTTAAATTTATGCAAGATGCCTACATTTTTTCTTAGTTCTTTCTTTTCCCTCACCCTTTATTACTACTTTTCTTTGTTTAGTGACTATTCCCCCATAATCTGCTTCCATTAGATTACCGATGTGATGACCTGTATAAGCTTCCACTCAATAACTTTTCTGTAAATGAGCAATATCAAAATCATAATTTACCCAATTGATAATTATTGATGAGCTATAGAACATCATTTATA
>NW_004524718.1:384798-386991 GCF_000260255.1 Octodon degus
TGTCAGTGTTTAATTACATACCTTCTAATTCTAAGTAAATTTCAGGTATGCAAGTTTTGGGAATAATATGCCATTATCAGAGAAAACAAGTATCTTCAAATTATAACTATCATTTCAATTTAAATGTTCTTAATTTGGCATTAAAATGTATGTATATTTACCCCTTTATAAATTTATAGTTATCAATTGCATATTTCATTACACATATTATACATTTTCACATTAACTTTTAACATTTATCTTTCATATTAATTTTTTTCTTTGAATTTCTTTATTTTTTACTTTTTCTTTCTTTTTATTAAATAATTTTACTGAGAAACAAATAGCAACGAGACAGTTTCATAATCAATTGGTAGCAAAGTTTCAATAATTAATACATTCCATATTGTTGTCCTAGCGCTTATTCATTGACAAGATGTAGACATGATATCCTGTCCACAAACATTATTAAAACAAATCTCTATTCACTGAATTAAGAGAATTCAGCTGTATAGTTATCCTAACTATTTTGAATATACAGATACAAAATGGTCCTTCATTGCATCTCACTTTTTTGTTTAGTTTTGTCAGAGAAGGGTATTCCATTTTCATTTACATTTTGTAGGTGCATGAATTCAGCACAATATTCCAATATAGTCCAGTAGTCCATAATAGTAGTAGGTTTTCCGTGAGATCGGCAATGTTAGAAGTTGTTGACTTGAGCCGTTTACAGCTCAGCATATTAATATGGCTTTACTTTATACACCTCATTTTTATAATTTTCTGCTGGATGGTTAAGACCAAGATAAAACATGACCTACATAACAAGAAATTTAACTTCTGTATCTGGCAATGTTAGTCACATCCCCTCAGGATTTATCCTGAAACCCTGTACCGCAGTTTATAGATCCTTTGTCAGTGTCAGCCACGTGGATGAGTCATGGACATGGCTTGACCAATTTGGTCTCTGTGATAGCCTGAGAGAATGTTTTCTCTCCATTTGACTCTCCTTAGGCACACTCTATGTCATTGATCACATTGCTCTGTAGCCCCATAATTCCCTTGATCAGGAAATTTGGGACACAACTGAGTTACATGATGCTACAGTACAGGTTCTCCTATGTCCTGAGTCTTCACTGACCTTGAAATACTAGGACTAAAATGTTGGTTGTCTTTACAGCCCTTTTCTCTAATTAATGGTCTGCAAACTTAGGTTGTTAACCCTTCAGAAGAGAAGTTAATGATATTATTACCCTATAGCATAGGCAGTTGTACTTAACTTAACTGTCTGGATATTAGACAGTTTGACATTACATGGAACAGGTATTTTCCATCAAGTATTGATAAACTTTAAGCACTTATAGAAGATGAAGAAAAAAATAAAAAAATTAATGAACAGGAATAAACAGTTACATATGTTTACACAGAAATTTAGAAATTTAGCCAGATACAGCATTGTAGTAGGACAGTCCCGTGATATTTTTTTTCCTTGTCTCTTGTTTTCATTTATTACCCCTTTTTTTGAAACAAACATTTACTTGACAGTATGGCCATAGTTGGTATGTCATGACAAACAATATGTATTTAGAAGACCAGAATGACAGGAATTCTAATTGATACAGAATTTCACTTAGCAAACTAATATGTATTTCACAGTATTTGTTGTAATACATTGTGTTGTCTTCTAACCAGTTATTCATATTACCAGTTGTATGTATACAAAATTGAAGAAGAAAGATAAAAAGAAAGAAACATATAAGAAATTAAGAGAAAAAGGAGAAGCAACTGAAAAGAGGTGTTGAAACAAGTTAACACTTTAAGTGCTTCTTTCCATATATTTCTCTATCTAGAGAGAGTAATCTCAGTGACAAGAGCGATTCCATGTGAGAACTCTCAGCCACATGTTGGCATGAGAGTCCTGGCATTTGCACAGGGAGGCAGTCAGAGTCTGATCTCTAGCCATTGATCCTGTACTGTGTACCTCACGAGCTTCTTGCATTTAGACCTGGAGGAGGAGCATCTCAGTTGGTTAATTTCTTTTATAGGGCTTGCGCCAAATGATATGTATATGAATGCAGTAGGGTTGGTGGATCTGTGTATGTGCTTTCCATGGTTCCTTTGGCTGTGGGACTTCATAGAAGTAAATTATGTAATTGGAGATTTATCTTTGAAGGTGATGGTGAGACCTCACTTCTTTCTCTGTCTCTGTCTCTG
>NW_004524718.1:387837-393945 GCF_000260255.1 Octodon degus
TTCTAAAATAGAGGTCATTGTTGACCTTCAGAAAAGCAGGTCTCATACAGTGATGAAGTAAATAGGGTTTAGGAGGGCATAGCAACAGAAGAATTGGAAGAAAAATACAAAAACAACTCACCTGGAAAATGTTACTGTCTCTTTTGGAGCCAAGAAAAGACAGACCCATAAATGAGATGAGAAAGTTATCAAGAGAAAATTACACATCTTTGAGAGAGAGGAGAGTTTCTTATGCAATGTCTTTTAAATAGGTAAGACAAGATGAGCCCACATTCACAAATGCAGATATTTTGTCATCAGAGCATGGAAACTTCCTCTATAGCTGAAGGTAGAGAAATTATTTATCTATATTACTAATAAGACGGTATAGTTATTAGAGTCTACAAAGCTGTTTTGATATCTATCTCTGTTGTCAAACAGGAAGCAAAGAAACGGAGCAGCTACAATGTTGAAGCAGCTGATGTGGCCTGAGAAGGGAATAAGTCTAAGGTAATCACATAAGGTACTTACATAATTTGTGGAGTAACAGCTCCACAAATAAGAAAAAATCTTCCCTGGAAGTCTGTAGCATGAGTTTAAGGTGAGAATGTTTTCTATGGCTATACATTTCCTATAAATTCTTCTGAAAAAGTGCAAATTATAAAGGTGACATAAAAATAACTTACAATAAATGCACTTACTTATGTATAGTTAACAGTAGTGCCTGAGAATTTTGACTCAAGGAAAGTAGTGTAGCACAAAATAAACCAGATTAGAATGGCTCTATGTGAAAAAAATGCACATTGTTTGGGGAGAGTTTGTGGAGTTATCAGCATAAAATTGTTTAAAACATTGAAATGACTGATGTGATATAAGAGGCCCGTCAATAATTACAACAAAATAAGGCCCAGTCCCAAGGCAAGCAGAGCACACGTATTACAGCCTCATCAGGTAGGCGCCACCCAGGTAGCTGTATGCTGAAGAAAGACAGCCAGCTTTATGGTAAGACACAGCAAGTGAGTATTCCTAAGCATTCAACTGTAATAGGGAAGAACCTGTATTAGTTAAGTTGAAAAAAATAAATGGCCAACTCCTCCAAACAAAAATGTAATATTAAGGAGCGAGGGAGATAGCTCAGTAGAATAAGCCCTTCCTGGGCTTATTCTACAAGGTCCTGAGTTCAATCCCCGGTACCACAAAAAAAGTGTAACAGTATAGTAGATTAGCACATTGGAAACTTAGCAAAATGCACATTTACCAAGGCAGGAAAATAATATTATCGAGAATCTGTGGGGAAACAGTCAAGTAAGACTTAAATATAGCCTGAAACATACAGTCTTTCATATTGTGTAAACTACATAGCGTACTGCTACACAAACCTAGAGAAGAAAAATCCTCATAGATATGATATTCAGCAAACAGTACTTCTCAGTTTCAATGGCTTAGTATTTCAGAAAGCATCCTGAGAAACGATCTGGGTTGTCCACAGCTTCTTATCGCCCCCATTGTACACTGGCAGTTGCATCCACTGATGTATCTGCTGGTTCTGAAGCTGATACGGCATCAGATGATAAAATATTTCAATTTTTAGGCTTCAACACTGTCCCCATGAAAGGCCATTATTCTGTTTTTAAAAGCCTTGGAACAAATCACGGATTTAGCTTACCCATGGATGAAACTGTTGCTACTCACTAGGTTCCTGAACAGGGATGGATTTTCATATTAAAGTACTGCTCTGACAAGTACTTTCCTCCATAATCTGCTGATCCAGAGTTCCCAAAGTCACTTAGTTTCATCATCCAAGCACCTGCAAACTCACACTTGCAACTTCATATTAAGTCACAAATAGTGATCTTTCAATGGTATAACCCACCAGCAGCTAACAATAAATATAATACTGTATTTATGACCAGATTTTCTACTCAAAAATCACAGGTGTTTTGTTTTGCTCTAATCATAATAATGCTGAGAGATAAGTATTATCTGTTTCCTCTTTAGTTAGACTTATGGGAAGATTTCCCATATCTGATAGAGGTCCTTTTCTTTTCACATTAGCTTTGTTGCTTTCAATATACTTGATCCCCCATATGTTCCATCACTTTGTTCGTGTTCTTCGGGAAGTTAGCTGTGTTGGAAAAGGCATATCATCCTTGATTTTACTTCGTATTTGTTCACTTTTAATTATCTTTTGAGATCGACAAGTCAAGATGACATTTTACTGGTAATATTTGTTTGAATTTCTTTTTATATCTAGGGGTCATGATAAACAAAACAATATATTATATCAAATACAAAAGAAAATGATGCAATTAAAAGATTTGACAAGTATAAGGTATATGAGATTTCTGCCAGGATAATGTAACATCATATTTTACACTAAAATTAAAAAAAAGTAAGTACAAGTAGTGCTCTTAAACAATGTTAACACATACTGTAAGACAAGCTCCCATCACCATAAAAAACACTAAATTCTGTAAATATTTAAACTTTGGAAATGAAATGTTTTATGCTGTGCACAGTTTCAGAGATTTCAGTTAAGTAGTTCTGCTGTTCAGTTAATTGGGCCAATAATTGGCGCTGTTGGTTTGAGCCTGAGAAGAGGCAGCACAACATGGTGGAAAAACATGTAGTTGTAGAAAATGCCTCCCTTCAAGGATGTAAAGCCAAGGGGATAAAGAGATAAAGAAGAAGAGACTGGCCTTCTATATTCCTTTCAAGGGAATGCAAAACAATGACCTAAATATCTCCCACTGCTAAAGCCATTACATGCATTTGGTAACATTAAGCTGGACACCGAGCCCTTAACATGTGAGCTTCAGGGGCTCAGTTGATTTCTTCCTATAAAATTCAGTGAACACAACATCTAGTAACTAAGTAGTTTGTTACTACTATCAAGAATTATGTAGGGTATTTAATATTATACATCTATAAGTAGAACTGTCAATGCAATATATTTTGTTTGTTATGCTAACCTTGCTGTGTACATACAGACAGAGCTCTCTATTGCAACAAAGCAATGGTGAATGGTGTTGTTAGCTTCATGAACATCTAAGGAGGCCAACTATCATAATATATGCATGTGGTCACTGAAATATCAAGTGCCACTTGATTGTACTGTATGTAGATTTGTGTCATTCACTGGAGTATTAAAGCAATAAACTGACAAAACTATAATGTTATTTATAAGTTTTGTGAAGAATTATACATATTTTGTAAGAAGATAAATCTTGAAAACTTTAACACAAATTTAAAACTGTAAATACAATTACATTTTAATGAAGAATTAATAACATACTGATAAATATTCCCACATTATGAAGTCCACAAAACTTTATTTGTTAAATTAAAAGTCTTATAGGAAAAAATAGTTTTGAAGTTTCCAAGTGAAATAAAGATATATGTTGCCAAATTTTAAGCTCATTTAGAGGAATGAATAAAAAATTCAATTATAAGAATGAAAAAGTTTTTCAACAAGTCATAACTATCATTTGATAATTCTTTTCAAAGAGGTGTCATTTTGATCTCTCACTTTTTTCCCCATAAGCAAAGCTAAAATCGTAGCTAAATTTGTAAGTATACAATGAACAGTTCCTAAAATTCTAATTTTTGAGAGCAATCAGGAAATACCTCATTTCTTTTGCTTATTATTCTGCTGTTTATTAGAAAAACTTTTTCAAATAATATATATGCTACATACTCTTCCGCCAGATGACACACTAAAGAGACAGGTCGGTGCTGTTAATGTAGCATTTACTTGAATCTCACAATGTACTTTTTTTTAAATCTCTGTGATCTACATTTGGAAATTTTGTTATAGCTTCAATTCTTATTAAACTGTATTTTTGATAGCCTCTAGCTATTAAAGACACTTGTATTTGTGAATTGTTTATTTATAAAACACTCCTAATGTTTGTTTGTTTGTTTTTTTTTTTTTTTTTCCTGTTAGGTTTTCTTCTGAGTTGTTTAAAGCACTGTAGAAGTTTTAACTACTAAAATTCAAGTGTTATGGATGCATCACTACTCTTCTGGTCTAAGGTTTGTCCAGCCTACAACCAAAGGTGTAAGGAGGAAGGAATGTGAGTGCTTCTGGTACAGTAATGCACTTCTAAAACCTATTAAAATTTAAAGTATCAATGTCTGAAATATTGTGCTATTTAACAAATAAGTTAGTTGTATATGAGAAACATTTTGGAGTCAAAATTCTTAGAGTCACGATCCATTTGTCCGTTCATGGAGTGAAGCAAATTCCAGGGGACTTTTGAGAGTGACTTATTATAACTTGGAAGGACTACATATTGTTATTCATGAATGTAGGTTGTTAAAGTAAGTTAATAAGGGCCTGCCTGATAGCTCAGCGGACTGAAGGGCCTGCTTAGGCAGAGCACAGCGGCTTGGGTTCCATTCTAGCCAGCTCCGTCCCCGGGGCCCTCTGAGATGGAGATTTACACTGGGCATGGTGGTGGGCGCCTGTAATCCAAGCCTTTGGCTGAAAGCGGGAAAATCACTACGAGTCCCGTCTACATAGAGACCCTGCAGACCCTGTCCTAAATACAGAAAAATAAAGTAAGTAGATAAAATTAATTTGAGTACAGAATAAAGTCATACTTCAGTGTTACTTCACCTTTTATTAGGGTTGGAAATTGAGAAAACTAAAATGTGTCATATCAGAGTTGTAAATAATTTATAGATTATATTTTATGTTACTGTGACTAATATTTAAATATAGTTCATTAAGTTATTTGACAATCTAGTGTATTTCTACCCTCTTCACTTGCTTTATTGAAAAATACCTTTGAAAATATTTGTCTTTAAGATCAATTGAGAGCTGGTGGCCTTTTATGTCATACATAATTCCTGCAGAAAAGGGAAAGCACAGTCTAAGCCTTCGAGAGGATCAATGGCTAAGACCTAGCCTCCCAATTCTACCTGCAGAAGTGGAATTCTGACTTCCAGCTTAAGTCAAACAAGATTATGATCATTCTGAGGCCTTTGTCCACTGACTACGATTCACTTGGTGCTCCTCCTCTGGTGGAGAGGCCCTCACTATAGAACTTAATGCCAGTGGGTGATTACCTTCGTAGGTAACATTTCAACTATGCCAATTCCTTGATAGAGAAGTAACTCTTTGTAAACTATCACTCAGGTGAACCTCAATGAATTGGTATGTTTCCAATAAAAATTCTATTCCTGCCTTTCTATTTTTGCTTAAGCCTGGCACACAAGTATACTTAGTAATTTTAGCTAAACATAATTGAAGGCTTTTTTCCCTTTGTGTGCCTTCTAGCAACTCCAATGTCTCATCTATAGCAAATCATATCTTACTTTACTGAAGTATATTATTTTATTTATTCTTTTGCATGAATTCCTCACACTTTCATCAAATTATCATACTTCCAGTCAGTTTATTTAGGTTTACTTCAAGGAATATTTACTTAAAATATACATGAGATAGCATACAATTATCATTTTCCACAGATAAAATATGAGGTCTGTTATCTTGAGATAAGACAGTTTCAAAGTAATATGATAATTGGATAGCTTTAAGCATCCACTGAGCACTTAATTTGAATTCATGTCCAGCTATGCTAACAATTTATTGGAGTTATACAAAAATTTCTATTTGTTTTTGAAGCATTTTAGGAAATACAATTTTGTTCATGATAAAGCTCTGGTCTCAGTTTCCTCTCTACATGCAATGTCTAGCCTGAATGTCAAAAGGACAGTAGCTGAAAGTATATAATGTGATTTGCTTTATATCAAATGGCTATTGGTACACCTGTAACCCTACAGGTTTTATCTGATTCTATTTTTCCTTTGCTCAAAATTTTTAAGTACCCAATACTTTCTCAGAATTTGGAGTACAAAGTCACTCAATTTTGTTCTTTCAGTATGTATGAATTGGCAATAATTGGCCAAATTTACAGATTCTGAGGTTCAAACTTGGGAATATGGAGTGAATATGTACACATATGCATGTTTTACCAAACACATATTTATTTCTGTATGCATTGAGAGATAGATAGATAACAGATAGGTACATTTATATATGTGTGCATATGTATAAAATAATATCAGTACAAAAAATTGATTACATTAAAAATTTGCCTTCAAGAAAATAGCTGTTTTTTT
>NW_004524718.1:394905-396822 GCF_000260255.1 Octodon degus
GCTCAGACTCATAGTGATCCTCCTGTTTGCAGCCTCCCAAGAGCTGGGATTACAGGTATGTACCAGGTGGCCAGCTCTGTGTGCCTGGAGGTGGAGCTGACTTGGCATGAGATGTCAAGGATTGAACCCCAGTCCCTGCGCTTACCTAAGCAGGTGCCTAGTGCTGAGCTATCTCGCTGGCCTAAAAACATGTTTTGATAATGATCTTTCTTATAACATTTTTGCAGTACATTATGCTTAGATTCCATTTGTGGAGTTATTATGTGTGCCTAACACACATTAATTCTTTTCTTCATCTCTTCCTTTCTTTTCCATCTACTTCTTTGACAAATTTATATGCCCTCACTTTCTGTTATTTATCTTTATTTTGTTCTTCATTTGCACTTTGAGTTTCTCATGTAAGAGAGACGGTGTAATATTTAAGCTTGTGCCTCTGATTTATTTCTCTTAAAATACAGTCTCAAGGTACAGCCATTTTTTTCACAAATAACTCAAGTTAATCATTCTTTATTACAGAGAAACACGCCATTGTTTGTAAATATATTTTTTCTATTCATGTGTTAATGGACAAATAAGCCACTTCCAAGATTTAGCTACCATGAATTGTGCCACTATAAAGATGTGCATGCGTATATCCTTGTAATATGAGCAGAAGAAGAAAAAGAGGAAGAATCTACAGCAGAAGCATATCATGACAGAAATTAGATAGTATCTCTCAGCACATCTCAATGTAAAATGAAGGTATCAATTCCCCAACTAAAGAACCATGTTGGTAGAATGACTCAAGAAACAAAATCCAGCATTATGCTGGATTCTACCAACATGGGTAGATTCATAGTAGCTAAATCTTGGAAGTGGCTTATTTGTCCATTAACAGATGAATAGAAAAAATATATTTACAAAGAAATACACTTAAACAAAAATGAAACTAAGAGTGGGCACCAAACTCATAAAAATATGTAGGTATAGTTATGCTACTTCAGATGAAATGGACTTCAAAACCAAAGTGATAATAAGAGGCACAGGGAGTCACTACAAAATGGTTAAGGGAACTATCCTACAGGAATAGAAAGCAATTATTTATATATGCTATGAACAAGGGCACACTAAATTTTATTAAACAATGACTGCTGGACATAGAAGATCAATTAAACAGAAACATAATTACAGGGCCAGGGAGATAGCTCAGTAGAATGAGCGCTTGCTTGGCAAGTGCAAGGGCCTGAGTTCAATTCCCAGTTCTGAAAAAAAAATTACAGTGAGATCCTCAATACTCCTCTCATATAAATAGACTGATACTAAGTTGAAAAAATAGAAAAAGTATGAGAAATGAATGAAACTTTCAAACAATTGGACTTCCCAAACAACTACCTAGAGTTCCACTAAAGAAGATCAGAATAAACATCCATCTCAGAAGTACAAGAAAATTGTTGAAAGGAGATTGCATATTTACTAGCCAATAGGCAAGCTTAAATAAGTATAAAAGAACTGAAAATTTACCATGAATATTGTCAGATCATACCACAATAAATATGAATTTTTCTTTATTTAAATAATAAGACTATATAATTTCCTGTCTCATGAGACAGGCACTTTAGAGATTTTAAAATTTTTTTCTACTCATTCTTTTTATGAGTTCATAATATTGTGAATTGTCATGTAATTATAAATTATTCACCCTAAAATTTATGGACATTATCTATTTTTCCACTGGGGAAAAATAAAATAAAAAGAAAGTTCAATTACTTTGTCTAATTTATATATACTCCCTAATTCTGTCACTAATATATTGCACAATAAAAGTATTGTCTCTGTCTCTATTTTCCATGTCCAAAAATAAGCTCCATTAGCTACTTTCCTTGTGGTTGGGACAAAATATTAAAAACCTACCATTTAAAGGAAGTAGGCTATATTTTG
>NW_004524718.1:397577-398955 GCF_000260255.1 Octodon degus
AACACTTTGGTTCTTATTCAAAAAAGAAAAAATAAGAAAGAAAAGAGTCATGATAGATTTTTCTGAAATCTATATTGTGCCTAATTATTTAATTAACTGTATATTGTATTGTATATAACCTCTCTGAAATGATAAATACACATATTTATAAATGTAGACAGACATACCCAACATATTTGATATTTTCACGTGGATTATAATGAAACAAAATTTTTTTACTTGAAATATATAGGAGATTCCTGTTCAAAGAAAATTATTTCTTGCGGAATATTTCTTCCAAATCAATTTGCAAGATAACTAGAAACAAATCCCTATACAGAGAAACTTAATGTAACTAATTTATAACCTACTAATACATTTTTGAGACACTAAAATTATTGCAACTTTCAAAATATGTTATACAAATCATATCACATAACACCTTTACTGTGGAAAGTTCACAGCAAGCTCCTGGTTCCAGCATCCTTCATTATTACAATTTGATAATGTAAAAATAAAGTCTTCTAACCAACTAGTACATGTTGTTAGCAGATGAAAATTAATGTTTAACACTAAGCATATTTTCTAGTCCACAATGGCACATATTGCATGAGAATCTTGAAAACACTTTTGAAATTCTTTGCTATTATAGTTTTCCAAACAAATTATTTTGCATTTATTATTTAAAGTCTAGTGAAACACCATATTAATTAAGAATCTGTGCTAGAGGTACAACAGTAAGATTACTTTTATATGGTCTAGGTGATTAGCAAAAGGTAAATCATAAAATAATTAAAATTATGTTATGGATTGTGTGTAGATATTTCCCCAAGTTCCTCATGCAGTTTTAAGTGGGGCTTTTCAAAAGTGGTTGAACTTAGCATGTGTCTGGCAATGTGTGATTAAACTTGATTAAGGGTGTGTGATTACTGAATTAGTCCACTGCTTCTTTTGGCATAATTCTGAGTGTGGATAATGGGAAGGGCTCTCTGGGTATGGGCTGCATCAACAAAAGGACAGATATCTTGGATGAGATAAAAGGAGCAAGGCAGGCTGCTAGTGCTGCTGCTTTGCTACCTGCTGATTTACTGCCTTCTGCCTCCTATGAGCTGTTTATCTTCTGTGATCCACATCCACCATCCTTCTCTTCCTAGGAGACAGAAAACTGTGGACCAAATTCTACAAAAGGCAGACTACAATGAAGGTTTCCTCCTTTAATATCCTCAGTGCGTTGAGTATTTTTGTCTTAAGAACTATACAATAATTAAGATAAAATGCACTCTTCTTACTTTCCCACTTGAAATGGCATTTATTTAAATTTGTTTAGATGAAATCATTTGAAAGCTATTTGTTTGTTTACTTTTGAGAAATTCTTTTCTTTTTGCTTTTTTTTTTTTTT
>NW_004524718.1:399191-401145 GCF_000260255.1 Octodon degus
ATAGTGTCTTCAGATTAGTTGTTCAGATTACTAGAAATAAGCGTACAAAATTGGTCAAAAATAAAATGAAAAAATATGCATTCATTGTTCCTTAAAACTTCAATAAACCAATGAAAATCAGCAGTATATTTATTCCAGATATATTTGTATCTGAAGTTATATTTGTCTTATTTTTTCTTTCTTTTTCCTTTCCCAGATTGCAGTTATTTCTTCCTTATAAGAAGTTTTTTTTCACTTTCACTTCACTTTCTACTGTACTTTCAGATTTTATTTAATCTTTCAGGTTGTTACACTAGGGAGATAATACGATATTAACAAATGAAGGTCTGATTTATTTCACTTAAATGTATAGTCTCGAGTTCCATCCATTTACCTAGAAAAGCCAGGGATGTATCATTTTTAAATACTTGAGTAATAGTCCACTGTATAAAATCATCTTGTCTTTTTATCCATTGTTCTCTTGATGTGCATTTGGGTTGTTTCTAAGATTTAACTGTGAAAAATTGTGCTGCTATAAACATGGGAGCACATATACTGCTGTGGTATGATTTTTTCAGTTCCTCTGAGAAAATAGCCAGAAGAGGAATAGCTGGGTAAAGTGGGACATCTAATCTTAGGTTTTTAAGAAATCTCAACACTGATTCCTACAGTGGTTACATCACTCTACACTCTACAGTGGAGAAGGGATCCTTTTAACTCATAGCCTCTCCAGCATTTGTTATTGGTTCATTTTGGGGGGATAGAATTTCTGCTATCTCAGTGTTATTTTGATTTGCATTTCTGAAATGACCACTGATGTTAAACGTTTCTTCATATATTTATTTGTCATTTGTATTTCTTTCATTCAGAAGTATGTATTCATTTCAAATGCCCATTTCTAATTGTGTCTTCAATATTGAGGGTCTTAATGTTTTAAATTTTTCACAGTAGCTTTGTAGTAATTTTCAAATCAGGGACTGTGATGTCTCTGCCTTTCCTTTGTTGGACAACATTTCTTTTGATATTCTAGGTCTATGCCTTCTTTAGCTGTGCTGAGTAGTTCTTTCATGCTTGTTATAATTTCTTTATTTCTACCTGAGATTATTTCTGATCTGATTTCTTCTATAGACTGATGGCGTTGCTTCTTTACTTAAGTTGCTGTCATTTCAGAAATTTCAGGTGTGTGATTTCCAAGTTCTCCTATGTTCATATTTCCTGTATTTGTTCTAGATAGACTGGAGGCTTCAGATTTCATTTGCCTCATTTGTTTTGACATTACTGAAGCTCCTGAAGCTCACCAGGGCTCAGTGTTACTCCTGTGATGGTGAGTTGGTGTGTGGATCACTGAATCTCCTGTAGTTCCCTGAGGCCCAGTGTCACTCCTGCTAAGGGTGGGATACAGTTCCCAAGGTTCCCTGGGGCTCAGTGTCATTTTGCATTTTGTTGGAAACACTTTTCAGTGTTGAGAAACTTCACAATGCAAAGATAAAAATATTAAGCTAGATTTAGGATGGAAGGCCTATTGATGGAACAAGTACAGTAAAAAAGCTATTGTAGTAACAATGTCAAAGGTTTGTGCAAATCATGAAGAAGTCTGATGACAGGATGATAAATTCTCCCTAATTTACTAGGGTAGGGTAAGAGATCATATTGAAGTTTCAGCTGTAGACTGAGTATATTTTATCACAGAAAAACTGATGAGGAAGGAAAGAGGTAGAGTCAAGACCTACAAATCCTGGGATTTAAAACAAAAAGCTTGAGATTTGAAACTAAGACTGTCTTTCAGTTATAGAAAACTGTGAGATGAACTGGGGCACAAGGTAGTGATCAGAATGTTGCCTGGGTGAATTTAGCCTAGGATAAAGTGCACTGTCACTGCTCCTCATATGCCCAGATCTAGATTCTGGAGATTTGGATGGACAGAAGAAGTGAAATTTGCTTTAGAACAATAAATTTTCTTAGCTTCATAATTGTA
>NW_004524718.1:403611-410555 GCF_000260255.1 Octodon degus
ACAAGGTCCTGAGTTCAATCCCTAGTACCATACACACACACACACCAAAAAAAAAAAAAAATCCCAGAAAGGATATCTCGACATAGAATATAACACAAATTAATAATAATTTTTCTTCTGCTTCATTTATGCATGCTATGAAATATACCATAGGTTTGTTTATGTGTGTACATATTGAACATGATTAGAATAGTTGATTAAAAAAACATGTAGTTGTATTTTAGTCAATGAGTTTGAAAACCTCTTAGTTCAATGAGAAAAGATTTGTACCAATAATGTTTAGATAAGATATCATGTCTGCATCTTGTACTATGAATAACTGCTACAAAGACAACAATGTGCAATGTATTAATTATTGTAACTGTCCTACTAAAGTGTTTTGAAACTGTCTCATTGCTATTTCTTTCTCAATAAAATTAATTAAAAAATAAAGTAAAATACAATTCACTCTGTCTAAAAAAAAAGAATGTAGAAAGGATTAAAGAGTTAGAGCATCAAAATAAGTCTCACAAGAGTAACAAATATAATTGATCACTTTGAAACTAGGCAACTGAATAGTTGTATTATTATTAGTTTTTCAAAAGAAACCTATATCATATCATATGATAATCATCTAGAAAGGCTGAAGGCCCAAGAAACACTGACAATCATGTAAATGTGTCCTATAAAGGTAAATGCTTTAATGACTGGCAGAGAAATTATGCTTTCTCTATATATGAGGCCCAGTATGTATGTCCAGTGATACTACAGAAAGCATGTAACGGTCAAAATAGATCCCTAGAAGAAGGAAATTATTTATATATACTTTGCCTTGTTTTTGTACATAGAATGAAGTTGGAACTTAATGAAAGAGAAATTAAAGAAGTTAATTTTTACCTAAACTCACATTATATTTTCTAGGTTATTACAATATTCATGAAATATACAGTAAACAAATATTAACTTTATGAATTCTAATTATTTTATAATCTAATTTCATTAAACACCAAAACAGTCACAATTAGTCAACACTGATGAATAATAATTTTATCTAAGATTTTAAAAATCTTTTGCCCAGTATCCCTACAGAGAATTAAAATTTGCATCAGGTAATGAAATGCTATTATGGAGAAGTGAGTGTCAATGTTTCTAACTTAAAAATGTTATTGTCGTGATGAATAATTGTGAAATATGTATTCTTTGGTGATTTACTCTTTTGATGAATTTCTAAAGCTTTGTTCACCCTGAAAAATGGGCAGTGTGGGAACATTGATTTTTATTACACTTGACTACTTGGATATTTCACCATGCTGAGCAACCACAAAGGGAAAATATCAAGTAGAGTAAAGAATAATATTCAGAAAGTTTGTTTGAACTCTGATATTAATTTTGAATTTATGCAAGATCAAAGAGTACAGAAAAATCAATAGTGGTCTTGGTTTTAAACACATTTCCATTTAACATCTATAATTTTTATAATATTCTCTCCTGTATAATAAGACATTTGTAAATATATAATTGCTTTTTGCCTCTCTGCATTCTTCTTTTCATAACCTTGCACAAATAAAATATTCCATTTTCTGTAGAAAAAGAAAATAAATCATATATATTTTTCATTAGTATGGGTTACTTATAGAAAAAAAAACTATGATCATAAATTCTTTTACTGGTCAGCAAACCCTTGAACACAAATGACAACTATGACCTGTCCTTTCTGCTATGAATTTGTAAAACTTTTCTTCCCTATAGTGTTTGTGCATATTACTATAGTTACTCTACCCTCTCTTTACTCAAAGCAAATGAGGGAGACAGACTGAGAGACAGAGAGAGACAGACACAGATAGAGGCACAGAAAGAAATAATAGAGATTAAGTAGACTACAATGGGTTTCCCTGCAGAATGTAATTGAAAACTGCAAAATCATAATATAAATTAGAGCATATTTTCTTTTGAATTTTTCAAAAATTTTAAGACAGTACAATTTAGAATTAAAATTAAAAAAATTACAAGTGACACAGAATTTATTTCACAGTATTTGTTGTAATACATAGTGCTGTCTTCCATCTAGTTATTTGTAATAAAAGAAATATGCATGTAAGTTTGGAGAAAGAAAGAAATGTACAAGAAATTAAGTAGAGACAGAAATACAATCAATTTAAAAAAGGAAACAAATCAAATTCAGTATTACCTGCTCTTACCCATACACTAGCACAGATCCACAGTACAGTTGTCCAAACCATCCTGCTTATATACATTGATAAATCTCTTTACCTTACTCCTTTCCTGTCCTATTCAAATCACTAACTTGCCTTTTAATTAGTTTGTCCCTTCTCCCAGTATCTATTATAACCCTCAGATTCCAGTTTTCTCTTTCAGGTTCTCACACTAAAGAGACAATATGATATTTGCACATGGGAATCTGCTTTATTTCATTTATGGTCTTAAAAAGTGTTTAATTTGTGTACCGATTGGGAAAAATGTCATCAACTTAGAATTTGCCGAGTAATCTTTAATAGAGTAGGAATCAGGGCTAGCTGAATTCACTCAGAAACTTAGAGTTCAAGCAGTATCTCACTTATTTTCTCTTTCGTCTGTCTTCTTATAAAATTTTACTTCTTTTCCCAAGCCTGTCTGGCTGCTGATCGCTGTTGCTGGTGACATACAACGATGTGGGGCCACCCTTGCACATTATGAAGAAATGCTTAGAAATAAGTTGCCTATGCACAAGCCCATAATGAAATGTGCCAAGACACTAGCCTTTGCTTTTAGGCCCAATGTGCAAGTCGCTGCATTTTGTCTGTAGGACGTGTGGCCTTCAAATTCTAATGCATTCTTCTATTCAGATTCCTAAGGAGGAGCAGAACTTCAGCAATGAAAGCTGAAACTATATAGCATAATGTCTGCAAAGTGTTAAGTTTTTCATGTAAATTTTCCCCTATTAATTATTTTTAACCATCAGAAATCTAGTATTCACTCTTACTTTGCCCTCAATTTTGTGGGGAAAAGGTGCCTGTGTGAGTAGTTAAGAGGTAACCTTCTAGAGAAAAGCAGTTGCTCTTGCTGTTTATATGAGTATGTGTTTCACTCCTGCTCTTAATGACATTCCATGTCACCATGGTCCTTTTCTCTTTTATTGTTTTTTATGCCATAGCTTCATTTCAATAAAGAATAAAGGATTAGCATTTTTTTCTAAAAATGTTACTCCTTTTTTTTTGAAGGGTCTACAGGGTATTCAGGGTTTCACTGCTACATCAGATTCATACTGATCCATCTGTTTACAGCCTCCCAAGAGCTGGGATTATAGGCACACAGCACCTTGCCCAGTCTCAATTGTCCTCTCAGGGTACTCCAGGGGCAGGGCTGGCATGGCAGGCACTGTGATCAAACTTCTGGTCCCTGTGCCTGCTTTCAGACACTTTAATCCACTGAGCTATTTGGTTGGCAAAATTTTAGATTCTAACTACACAACAAACCTACCAAAATTCTCAGTGTATCAAGATGTACTGAAAGTAAATCATTGTTTTAATTGAAACTACAAGAACTTGTATTTTTTAAAGTTAAGTTATATGTTTTAAATTATAATGGTAAAATGAAAAGTTCCCAAATTTTATGCTGAGTAAAATTCAAAATTCTCAAAAAACTATTTCATTTTTAGTATTTTCACATGCTTTGAACTTTTTATTGTTTTTCTTAGTTTCTCACAATACATATATCTTAATAATTTAATGTGATGATATTCTCTTACTATCACAAAATAATAGGGTCGGCCAGATAGCTCAGTAGATTAAAGTACCTGCTTAAGCAGATGCAGGGACGAGGGTTCGATCCCTGGTATGCCCCAGGCTGGCCCTGCCCCCAGGGTGTGCTGAGACAGTGACTGAGACTAGGCATGGTGGCACACATCTGCAATCCCAGCACTTGGGAGGCTGAAAACAGAAGGATCACTACGAGTCTAATCTGTGTAGTGAGACACTATAATACATTTAAAAAATAATAATAATAATTTTTCTTTCATGTAGTTACACATGGAAGGGCCATAGTAAAACAAGATAAGCATCTGGGTGCATGAGTTCTCACACTGCTTAACAACTATCTAGTGAGCCTGTTGAAAACACATGTCTGGAGCCCTTTGCAGTCCAAGTAAATCAAAATCCTTCAGAATTAATGCACCATGTTCCTGATAATTATCTTTGATAATTATACATTCTGTCAAGCTTTTCAAGTAATTCTAAAGTTCTTTTCTTGATTAAAACATATTAGCATAGCCATATAGGACTTTGTATTAGAATTCAAGTCTGTGAAGAATGCACAAAACATAAACCAATCCTGTTTTATAAGTGTGGCAACGCTCAGAATCTCAGAAGGTCATACACGTCTTTGATGATTAATATTTGCCTGTGCTAATAAATTCAGGATAATTTTTCCTAATTTGCTTTTTCAGTTGAAAACTAGTGACTTTGTTTTTTACTACTTTATGTGTACAGAGATTAAATATATATTGGTCAAAAGTATTACTCTTCGTTTGCTAGAGTTATAAAACAAGAGGCCAGGGATATATTTTAGTAGGTGAAACACCTACCTGGCAAAAGCAGTCTTTAGTTTGATTTCTCATGAAAAGAAAAAAAAAACCCAAAAAACAATAAACAAATAAACTTGTTTTGTTTTATTGTATGGAAATACCCAAGGAAAGATACTTTACAAAGAATGTTAATTTTGTGTAGTGAAGTTTTTAAAAATACGTATGTAGCAAGATAGCTCAGTGGTCTAAAGCACTTGCTTAGGCAAAGCAAGCATAGGAAGCCACAGAGGACAGCTGTTCAATCCCCAGCATCACAGCTGATCCAGCCCTGCCCTGAGGGTGGGCTGAGCCAGCTTAAAATACTATATATGTGAAACCCTCTCCAATCCTATTAAATCATAATCCTTCAGAACTATCCCACCATGTACTTTTAGAGTTCCTCAGGAGGCTACCTTCAGAGAGGCAAATTCTTGCTGAAGACTCTCAGAACAAGGGTGCCTCGGTGTGTTTGTATGTTCTTATCTCTCACTTCTCACATTGCTACCACTGATTCAATCATGGAAGCTATTTCCTGATGGATTAGTATAATCCTGAGCACTTCCCAAAGGCGTTATTCCTAAACACCACAGACAGAATAACCTCCTGTTCTCTTACTTAACAATGGGGATTAAATTATAACACATGGACCCTTGTGGGATGATGTTATCCACACACAAGTAGTAGTAATAATCTGGAAAAGAAAACCTAAATTATAGAAAAATACAAGGCAATAAAATTGTGAGGAATTGTACCAGTAGATTTCCAGAAAAGAGAGAAGTAAGGCACACACAAACATAAACGTAAATACACACATGCACAGAGAAGTACAGAGGGAAATTCTGAGACATTAACAGACTCAGAAATAGAAACAAAGAGATATAGTGAACATACATAAAAAATTGTCATATTTGTCCAGATCCTAAAAGGTGTGTATAAAAACTTGTACTTACTCAGTGTGGTAATCCAAAAACATATCACTACTTGCTATTTGGGTATGGAATCTAGCTTTTTCAAAGTTTAGGTGTATAATTTCTACATTTATTTGCTAAAACTCTCATAAAGAAGCAGAAAAGACTGACATTTTTGCACAGCAGACATTTATTCTTTCTATATTGGTGGAAGATAGATCTGAGATCAAAGTATTAGCAAGACTACGTCTGAAAAAAAAAGACTACTTCTGAGGATTTCTCCATGGTTTGCAGATTATCAGCTTTCCATGAGTTTTCACAGGATATTTCCTTTGTTTGTGTTTTATTCTCTTTTCATAAGGACTGCAATTTTATGGAATTTGGCCTGACTTAATGATCCCATATTAATTTAATTTTTACTATTATTTTGCAAGAGACTTAGAGTATAAAGTAATTAAAACATTAACTGTATTAATATAAATTACAAATAATAGATTTTTATTTACAGTAAAGTAAGATAACTTTATTGAACTTGCTTATATTCTGAAAACACCAAAATACTTTCAGATACAGAATTATAACTTTATACTTTAGAGTTAATTAATTCAGCTAATTAAATTAATTGCTTAATTCCACCATGTAAAGTTTTAACCAGATGAAAAATTTTTAATATCAGTGGTGGATACAGCTTAGTGGTCTAAGCATCTGCTTAGGCAAGCACAAGGACCCAGGTTTGATCACAGGTAGCACATACCATTCCAGCCCTACACCACCCTGGGCACACAGAGCTGGGCCCCAAAACTGGGGGTGGTGGCACATTCCTGTAATCCCAGCAATGGGGAAGCTGAGATAGGAGGATCACTAGAGTCTGAACTGCATAGTGAGACTCTGTAGCAAATACATTTTTTAATGAAAAGAAAGGAAAATCTTGAAGTAAAAAGTATTATGTGTCTTCTTTTTCTCTCTTTTCCAATGTGTCGTTTCTAGGATCTCCAATAGGGTTGTACAATATTTTAAAACTATATATTTTTATGTGTACAAAGAAATATTTTGAAGAACCTCATATAAACCAAAAATTAATAAAAAAGAAAGTTTTTTAAGTTATATTATTTTCCTATTTCTTTATAAAGTACCTATAAGAGGCCAGAGTTAGTCTGGATTAAAAGATAATACCAAATTCAAACACTAACACTCACATCACATTCCCTAACTTTTATATCCAAACGTCCCTGTAATATTGTCTTCATTGCCTGACATGTGGAGGGTGAATTAACTTTTTAAAAAGGCAATTTTTGTATGTTCCTCATTAAAAGACATTTATCTGATTGAGCTACTATTTTCATTTAGATATCATTTTTAAGAACTACAAAGATCTCTCCTCACCGATACCTTAACATTCTTGTTCATGCATGCCCTTTCCACCAAGAGACATTGCCTTATTCTAGTTCAGTTCTTATAATGCATCATTCTTCAAACTTTATGTGTCATATATATATATA
>NW_004524718.1:410915-412297 GCF_000260255.1 Octodon degus
GAGCTATTATGACTGCCTGTTTCACTGTATAATCTCATCCTGATTATATCACTAGGCATTTGAGCAAAAGGTGGAGGCATATATCCACAGAATATTGGTCTGAAATATGCAATTTACATTTACTCATGATAAGCAAGTTCAAATTAAATGGAGAGTGGGAAAGCGATCTGTAATGTACAACAGGTACCCAGGCATAAAATGTAATAAACTACTCAGACTCATCCAAGAACTATCCAAGATCTTAGATTTACTCTACTTGTAATCTAACACACATAATTGTATCAAAAATTCTGTGATGCTACAAAAATAGGACTTCGTGGTCAAAATCACTATCATGTTATTCATAGCACAGCAAGCGGTACATGCTTCAGAATGATTACTTCCATCCTTCTTCCACCCATTCCCTGGGGTAGAGTTGTACGTGTCCAGGTGGACACCGGCACAGACTATTTTCAGTACAGGCAAGGAGCTCTGAATGTAGAAAGCTCAAAAATTTCATTATGGCCAGAAGTATACTGATCGCTTTGCTCCAGGGGCAAATATTCCCTTAGGGTAGCAGAAGGTTGGTGTCAGGCCTGGTGTTTGTTCTTCAGTAAAATAAGGTATCACTGTTGTAGAGACTTCATTTAAAATGGTCCAGAACGAATGTACCTTGCTTCTCTGCTTGAAAAATGAACAGAAATGCAAGAGACAAGAGAATCATCCTTCAGTACATATATAATATTAGGCCTGCCTTATGTTTTCAAAAGAATATTTCACACGATTTTTCAAAACTCAAGATTTTTTCAGTATACACAGGGAAAATGAGCTGCAACCTTCATACAATATAATAACTTTTTTTCTGTCAGAAAACTGATATAGAAGAAATGTACATAAAAGGATGAAATAATGGATAGTTATGACACTGCCAATCAGTTTATGCAAATACTGTACTATAAAGCCTTGTTCCAGGGAAGGAAGCTAATCTCCTGTGGCATACCGTGAGCAAGAACTTGTGTTATTAAGTGCTACTTAGATTGAAGCAACATTCATGTACACTATTGCTTTTCATTGTGTTTTAACAAATGACTAGGATGAATCTAAGAATAATGTCTGCAACCAACAGATTGAAGCTCCAACATATTTTTAAGATATTAGCAGACAACTAAGCTGACATGTATACCATTTTCTTGACTTGAAAGATAGTGTATTTAAATATATCCATACTTTTGATACCTTTCCTGTCATAGTATCACAGTACCAACTATTTCTTCTCTGTCTCTGCCTCCATCTCTGTCTCTGTCTCTGTCTCTGTCTCTCTCTCTTTCTGTTTGTGCTTCTCTGTCTCTATCTCTGTCTCTGTCTCTTTGTCTTTGCCTCTCTGTCTCTGTCTCTGTCTCTGT
>NW_004524718.1:412397-418680 GCF_000260255.1 Octodon degus
GTCTGTGTCTCTCTCTGTCTGTCTGTCTGTCTGTCTCTCTCTCTCTCTCTCTCTCTCTCTCTCTCTCTCTCTCTCTCTCTCTCTGGATTGAATTCAGGACCTTTTGCTTGCCAGGTAGGCACTTATGCCACTGAGCTATCTCCCCAGCCCTCCTTCTCTCTTTTACCTACATACTCAACTCTATTTCTTTCAAGATATAAAATGAATAATTCTAAAATTTATAGGATACTGAAATTGCAAAGTCCTGTAACAGAAAAACAATACTGAAAGACAATAAAAATGTATGAACTTATCTTTTAGATACAAAAAGTAACAAAATACTTCCATAGTATTTTGTAGAAGTATTTTGAAGTATAGTATTTTGGAGAAGTATTTCAACTTCTCCAAGTTATGTGAGAAAATTATGTATTGCTCATCTACTTAACCAAAATAGCAATCATTACGCACAGCCTATATTTTTTTAATAGTTTATGCTACTTTCTATTACCTGTGTGTCTTATTTCTACACTTTTTTATTTATTGTTTAGGGGAGTATAAGTTAAACTTCAGGTTGGCGATCTAGAGCCATATGCTTAGTGACTTACAATTGCTTTAGGCTACAATGCAAGATCATGTTAGAGCACTAGCCTTGAAGTGGTGAGTTATTGTTTATCTTGGCAACGATGATACCATACAGAGAAGCTAGTCTTGGGCTGACAAAGGGCTCTGCAGAACACAGAGGAGTCTGCATAACTGAGACTCAGAGCCAATGTCCTGTATCTCTTCTCCAACTCATTGATAGTTGAGGACAGATGCATGGGGAGTCAGCTGAGTAGGAAAAATCTCCTCCTAAGCTAACCCACATTACCAATCTAGATTATCTCAAACAAAATAAATTGCTTAAAAATTCTGGTCTTAGTGGTAGTTTATTCCACAGTAAAGTTAATAAAACAATCAAATGTAAAAAAGCACACTAAATGAATTTTGTGCACATTATGTCATAATGTAATATAGCAGTTTTAACTTCAGTGGTGCAATGTAGCCCTCACACTGCTGTGTGCATTAGATAACAAGATTTCATATTTGTTTTCCTTATATTCTCACAAAGTGTATTTTTTACTTCAGAAGAATATTGTCTCAAAAAGTTATACTTTATATTCATAGATTGAGTTATTTGAACAAAAACTCATGTAATTTGTTTGTTGCAGGCATCCAGGCATTTTTGGTCTTTAGTTTCAGATAATTTGATCGTTTATACAAATATGTTATTATAATGGAAGAGCATTAAAGAATCTGTACTTTTCATTTTGTAGTCATGTATGTCATTTCACCTAATTTTGAAACAGATGCATGGATAAGGATTTCCTCATGCCTAACTTTAGAAGCAAAGATTGGCATAAAACTGCTGAGAACCAGGACTTGAGACAGAGCACTGAGACAGCCGCTCAATCACTTGATCCTTCCTTGTGCCAGGACCAGCTGAACGAATAACTCTAGTCATAGTGATATGCAGTAAGCATCACGCCCACTGTCAAGTCAATAATTATACAAGCAATTGCTATGTCCATTTTCTTCCAAGACTTAATTTGGCACACAGTATTTTGGAAAATAATAACATCGTAAAGTCTTTGTGTGTGTGTGTGTGTGTGCGTGTGTGTGTGTGTGTGTGTGTGTGTGTGTGTGTGTGGAAACGGGGATTGAACTCAGGCCTTTATGCTTGGCAGTGAAGCGCTTATTCCACTAAGCCATCTCCCTGGCCCTTTATTTATTTATTTATTAACATCATAAAGTCTTACTAAAGTCTTGAATCTAATATCCTCCAGTTCTTTGACACAGTTAAATGGAATAAATTGAAATTTTTTTTATTATAGTGCTAACAGAATCTTTAAAAAAATTGAATTTTCATAATAATCTTGAGATTGCTTGTAAGAATTGTGCTCTTTTGGTGAGATTCCTATGATAAAATTAAGCAGATAAAATCTCTTTTCCTATTGCCACCTTATATCAATATGTGGTTCTGTGTTAGCCAATTACTTTTGGACAAATACTTTTAATATTATTATTATAACTCTTATTATTATCATTTTGGTACTGGGGATCAAGTTCAGGACTCAGCTCAGTGATTATGCTGCTGAGCTACTTCCCTGGTCCTGATTTTATTAGTTTAAACACTTACTACTTCATTTGTTTAATTTGAATAGAATAAACTTTAGTAGAACATTTTCTAGAAATGGTATTATTAAAAATATAATTGTATTTCATAAATATTGCATAGGTAGTGTCATACCTAAATAGCCTGCATAGTGTCTTATAAATACTGGTAATTAAAAAGATCAATGGCTAGTTTGTTCACAGTTCACATAGTCAGAGAATCATTTTGTTAACAGTGCATTGCTAGGTAAAAAAAAAAAATCATTGTACTGAATATAAGAACTGCTGCTTTCAACAACTTCAGCTTGGATGAAATGACTTATATGAATGCACTACATAGTTTGTGAAGAGTAACTCATGGCTTGTGTTACAGTTCAAAGAGAAAGCACTTGAGCAAGTCACTGGTTTTGCTTTGCAGCAAAGAACAAAAACATTTGTTGCACAATAGAAGAGTATTTAGAAATAAAACTTTACTCATTATCTGAGGATGATCTTTTTCAAGTCTTGAACAAAAGACAATTAAGTTGTCCAATTCATAAAAATGGTATCAGGTACACATTCAGGTCAAAATACAAATTTCTGTTATTTTCTTCCTTTACTAAATGAACCAGAATTTTATGAGGTAAGGATAGGATTTGATTGTTAAGTAGATGCTAGAAGGGGTTTGCAGTATAATTCTGTAAATTGGAGTTTTTGATGAATAAAAAAACAGTTTTATTCATGTACTTCTTATTACTCAAGTCCAAGGTCTTTGGTAGTTATTATATATGTTCATGTTAATTCTCAAAACAAAATACTATACAGACACCCACAGTCCTTGGGTCCTGGGATGAACATGATTAGATAAACAAATACATGCACAAAAACACTGAGAAGTAAAGCCAGGATGCAACCTATGTTTGTGTGAGGGAGTGTTGATAGTACACCTAATGATTTCTCATTAATTATTTATCATTATTATTATTATTATTATTAGATTGTGTATTGTTTTATAGTATGGCTGGCTTGAACTCACTATGTGATCCAGTCTGGCCTCAATCTGGAAGTGATCCTCCTACCTTAGTCTCTCAAGTGCTGAGAGAATTGTGGGTGTTCATCACCACATTTGGACATATACTGTTATATTTTGTCTCTTTAGGTTTTAAGTAGAATACTACAAAGTTTCAGGAAGTAAAGCTTTTGTATATATTCAGAAATAAATTGTATGGCAACATAGATATTGAAAATGAAATAGCTCAGTGGATTAAAGTGCCTTGAAGCAGGCGCAGGGGCCTGGGGTTCAATCCCTGGGCCTACTGTCCTGGCCCAACCCCTGGGGTGTGCTGAGACAGAAACTAACACTGGATGTTGTGGCACATGCCTATAATCCCAACTCTTGGAAGGCTGTAAACAGGTAGATCACTATGAGTCCAATCTAGTAGTGAAACCCTGAACACCCGTAGACCCATCCCTACAAAACAAAAACATAAAAAGAAAAAGAAAATGGAGGGAATCACTGAGCAACAGTAGCATATTGATTTGACTTTTTATTTCTTCAAAGTTAGTTTTAAAATATTACCTTTTACTGTAATTCAAGTTAAAGACCATTTATTAAATACTACAGCAAAGAATAAACATTTATATTATCAAATGATTGCAGTAGAAGTAAATGCTCAGAAGTACAATTGGTGTTGGTAAGATTTTTATTTAAAAAGTTACCTATCAAGCATTTATCATATCATAAATATGCTTCCTTTTATATTTTGGTATCTTGTTACATGATCTGGCTTCTTCTTAAGGATATGCTGGCCTCATAAAAGAAGAGAAAAATGTCCCCTCCTCATTTTACTTTGTGAGAAGATGTAAAATGTTAATGGTCTTTCTTAAACATTTCAAGTTCATGGTAAAGCAAAGTAAGGCTAGCTAACTGGTAAGTTTTTGCTTTCTTATTACTAATAGCTTTAGTGGTCATAAATGTACTATATTTTCTGTTTCATTTAGTCTTGGTATCATAATAACCATTTGTCCATTTTGTTTAACTGTTCTAAGTTTTTTATAAATGTATTTATTATATTTTCTTTTGAATTTTTTTCCACAAAATAATATGTAATGCTCCCTTTTCATCTTTGTTTATTGAACTTTGATGCATCTATATTTTTCCCCTGGAAAATCCTGGTAAATGCTTTTAAGTTTGCTTGATTTATTTCATGAAGCCAACTTTTATGCCATGGTACTTGCTATTGTGTTGTTATTTCATATTTCATGTATGTCATGCCAGTTTTTGTTTCTATCATTCTGCTTACTTAACTTTTTCCTGTTTCTGTTTTTTTTTTGGGGGGGGAGCTGGAAATTTAGGTTATTTGCTGGATATTTTTCTATTTCAAAAACAGGGTGCATATTTATTTAATATTCTTAAAACTAGAGTCCAGAAGTTTGAAACATATTCTCTGTTCATTTTTCTCTGTTATTTAAAATGTTTTCTATAGGGGCCGGGGAGATGGCTCAGTGGAATAAGTGCTTCCCTGGCAAGCACAAGGGCCTGAGTTCAGTCCCTGGTTCTGCAAATGAATAAATAAATAAATAAATTAAAAAATAAAATGTTTTCTGTGATTCTGTGTTGCTATAGTTGCTTACTAAAGATGGGCTTTTGAAAAAAATTCAAAATCCTATTTTTAATGCACTATATTTAAAGAACATATTCTGTATGATTTCCATGATTCCCTATGTATTAAGATTTACCCATGGCCCAGGTAGGGACAGTCTATACTGGAGAATATTCTGTTTTTACATTTGCAAAGAACATGTATTTCTGTATTATCTATGGAATGCTTTAGTTGTGTATAGGTTCAGTTGTTTCACATTGTGTTCCCTTATTTACCCCACTCCATTTTTCCATTCCTCCCCAATTCCTCTATGAAATAGTTCCTTTATTGTCAATTCAAGATGTTGTTAAACTGAAGCTTCCAATCTCTACAGAAATTTCTGTAATAGCCACCGTTACAGGGCCACATTTATGGTACCTGAATGGTCCAGTCACGCTCATGTCTGGGAACAGCAGCCTGCGAAACAAGCCAAAGGAAGGCACAGGAGCAGTAGTTGCAGAAACACCAACATACCAAGATCTCCTTCCAGAAGCTTAGCAATGAAGATGAAGTCCTATGGAGAAATTAAAGGAAGAATTTAAGACTTGTTCATTATTTATTGGACTAATTTTTGTGGTTTTCTGAAATATATATATATTTAATTTAATTTATTATTAAATTTATAATTTAATATTTAATATATTTAATTATATGTAATTTTATATATGTAATTAGTATACATATAATATATGTAATTTTGTTTTCTCTTTACTCTGTTGTTTCCTTTGTTCTGTAGAAATGTTTTACTTTGATGTGGTCTCATTTTATTTATTCTTGATATTTTCTCTTATACTACTGGGAGAGGTTTTGCCTGTAATTGTGGGTTCACGTGTTTTCTCAGTAATATCATCCATGTAGTGTCTATTAGTTTCAAATACTCTGGTTTTATCTGTAGCTCTTAATCCATTTTGAAATGATTTTTGGTGTAGGGTGAGATATATGGCTGTAGATTTGTCCTTCTGCATGTAGATATCTAGTTTTACTCAGCACCATCTGTTGGAAGAGGCTGTCTTTTATCCAGTGTAAATTTTTGAAAGAGAGAGAGAGAGAGAGAGAGAGAGAGAGAGAGAGAGAGAGAGAGAAACTGAGAGACAGAGAGACAGAGAGGGGGAGAGAGAGAGAGAGAGAGAGAGAGAGAGAGAGAGAGAGAGAGAGAGAGAGAGAGAGAGAGAGAGGAAGAATGAATGGAATTACTTTCATGTTTCCTTCTCAGAAGGTACCTTATTGTTATATAGGAATGGTATTGATTTTGTGTATTGATTTTGTATTCTACCATATATTTAACTATTAGACAAATGAAAATCAAAACTATATTGAGATTCCATCTCATCACTGTCAAAATGGTTATTACCAAGACTATAAAAAGTAGTAAAAGCTGCTGAAATTGTTGGGAGAATAAATCCCTCTTACATATTTGGTGGGAATGTATGTAATACTTCTAGAAGTTCAACATGAACATTCTTCAAAGTCTTTAAAACGTATGTCATTTGACAAAATTATGGTATATTCTTGACAGATTTAGAAAGAATATA
>NW_004524718.1:426770-433542 GCF_000260255.1 Octodon degus
TATTCTGTTGTATAAAATGAAGATCAAAACATCTATGCTTAGTTCTTAAAACTGAACATAGTCTGTTCTTTCTCAATTCCTTTACAGTACTAACGGAATGCTTACACAGCACTTCTAACATTACCTTTCTTCCAATGGCTCCATTCTGCTTTTTGGGAGGTGGAGGCTCGAAGATGCGCTGCTGCTGCTGCGGCGGAAGCGTGGAGTACAGTGGAATGATTTTAATGTCACCAACTTCAGGACCCAAATCATCAACCTCACGCTTTATTCTCTTACAGGCCTCATCAATTTCCTCTTGACCAGTTAGGAAAAGCAGGAGATCTCCTTCTTCCTCTTCACACATATGTATCTGGATCACTGTTCGAATTGCTGCTTCGAGATAATCTCTCTCTGGTTCTGGAGTATAAAAGATCTCAACAGGATGTGTTAGTCCAGGAATAGTTAAGAGGGGACAGTTATCAAAGTAAATCTGGAACTTTCCTGCATCTAGAGTAGCACTCATAACTATAACCTTTAAATCAGATCTCTGCCTTACAACTTCCTTCAAAACACCCATGAGGATATCTGTAGCCAATGTTCTTTCATGAGCCTCATCAAGAATTATTACACCGTAACGCTCCAGGAGGGGATCATTCATAGCTTCACGAAGTAACATCCCATCAGTCATATACTTAAGAATAGTTTTTGCACTACTGCAGTCTTCAAATCGAATGGAGTAACCAACCTCCTGTCCCAACATCACATCCATTTCATCAGCAACTCTCTGAGCCACACTCATTGCAGCCACTCTCCTGGGCTGGGTACAGGCAACTCCTCTCTTGGGTCCAGGTAATGAATGCATGTACTCCAAGCACCACTGTGGAATCTGTGTTGTCTTACCAGACCCGGTCTCGCCAACCAATACAAATGACTGATGTCTAACCAGAATATCTGTAAACCTATCCTTGTATTCCCAAACAGGGAGTTGAAGCCGTTTCTTCAGAATATCGTAATAGCGAGGAGTGTGGGGTAAATTGGTGAATGGATTAATGCACTGTGGAAGTGATGTGTGTCCTGCATGTCCGGTGTGTGTTGAATGAGCAGAATGTGTAGAATGTGTTGAATGAGCAGAGTGAGTTGAGTGAGCTGAATGGGAAGCTTTTAAAGGTGGTAATCCAGCACTGATAAGCATAGCATTAGTTGAAGCTCGCAATTCTTTCTCCTTTTCTTTTTCCCTCTCCCGCTCTCTATCTCCTCTATCACGTTCTCGGTCCCGATCTTTAGACCGATCTTCACGATCCCGGTCACGATCCCGATCTTTCCCATCGGTCCCCGCACGCTTCTTGCCGGAGGGGTAATCCTCCCCCAGGTCCAGCCGGTGCCGCTTCGACATACTCGCACTCTTTGAACGGGAGGTAGAAAAAGAAGAAAAACCAAGCTGGCGGCTGTACGGGCACAGCGGACGACAGCTACTTAACTCTGGGGGACTCCCACCCCTCCCGCTACAAGAACCCACACCGTGCGGCCAGAACCAGGAGCTAAAAATCAGATCTTTCTTGAAGACGATACATTACAGTCTTCCACAGAATGTGAATGGTACAAAGAGAATGAGTGTGTCCAAGATTAGCATTTGCAACTGTTGCATTCAGTCACTGCATGCTTGGTTTTATATTGCCCAGACAGTTTGCATTTATAATCTCATTTATTACTCAACTGTATCTTTATAAGTTAGATTTACTAACCTCATTGAACAAATCTGTGAAATGACTTCTCAATATGATAAATCAGTTGCTTAAGTCACTTGGCTATAGCCAGAAAGAAAAATATTTATATTTTTTCTCCCTAAATGCAAAAATTCAGGTTACTTCTGCTTGATTTTCAACAGAAGATAGACTATGAAGGTAGATTATTTATATGATTATTTTCCAAAGGCTCGTGGTCTAAAGACTTGATTACCAGCCTGAGAAACTATGAGGAAGTAGTGAAACACTTAGGAGTAGAGGTCACAGGAATGAAGTTACATCACAGGCATCATATAGAGCCCTTGATGGGATTATGTAATGCTGGATCCTTCCTGTCTCTTCTGATCTATCTTCTCTCCACCATGAAGTTAGAGGTTTTCACAAGTACATGTTCTCCACAATCATATCCTACCCTGCCATAGACCCAAAAGCAATGGGCTAGCAAAAAACTTCCTCCTCTGACCATAAGCCAAGCAAACTTTTCTTCCTTCTTAGTTGATTGTCCTAGGAATTTTTTAGTAACAGTAAAACAGACAGATAACTACCACAGTATCTATCCAAAATAGACTAACAACTAACAAACTATGAGGACAAAAAAACATTAAAATTACACATACCCTTTTTCTTTACTAGTCATGGGCATACTATTGCCCATGTATCGCTCATAATAATTTTGAAAATTAATCAAGATAGTAAAAATGCTTTTAAAAGTACAATAAATAATTACTTTATGAAATGATGTTCAACATCACTACCTTGCAAAAGAGAAACTAAGACAATAATTAGCCATACACATATTCAATAAAATGACTAAACTGAAACTCTCGGGCACTGATGATGGAGAATAAATCAAACTATGATGCTAAGTAGGTTCCTCACTACTGGAATCAAAGTAGCTGTGTAAGGCAAATTTCACGTTTATCATATAAGTCAGCAATTCCATTCATAGGTAACTGTTAAAGAGAAATGAAAACAGATGTTAGCGCAGATTTATGTGGATATTTATTTATTGTTTAATTAATTTTATTCGTATACTTTTGATATACATAAAGATAGCACTCATCGGATGGCATTTGTACCTGTACATGATATATGGTGATTCTTATTTTTTCCTGATTGGTTTCTCTTCAATCCTTCTTTTCTTTTTCATTTATTAAAGTTCTGTTTCCATTTTCCTTCTCTTTTATTGTCTTCTTTATTTCATTTTCCTTTCCATCCATTAACCCTTCCCCCACTTGTTGCTCTTCCTATTTGATCAAGGAATATTTGTTCATTCAACTGCTCCACTAACAAACTTTAACTGCCAGCAGCATGTTTCCATTTATCAGTGAATTTAGAAATAAGTTGAGGCTTAAATCAGCTGATGGGGTGCAACATGGTACTGAAAGAAAAGAAACATTACACAAACCAGTCTAGGTGCCTTTTAGAGATACTGTGCAAACTTAAAAGACAAAAAAATAAAAAAATAAAAAAAATAAAACCCAACCCACACAATTTAATTTATGTGAAATTCTGAAAGGGCAAAGCTATGCTAAGAGCAGGTATGGTAGGGGTTTTCAGCAACAGAATTGGGGAGGTGGCATTCAACAGAGGAGGATTTTCAGAACATGCAATTTCCAACTTCATTGTTATGTTGGAGGTTACATATTTATACAGTTATTCAGGATCTCTCAAGCTTTCAAGTTCAAATGGGTCAAGGGCTGGCTGGCTGAGGGTTGAGGAGCTCAGGAAGCCAGCAGAGGATCAGTCCAAGAAGCTTGAAGATCAGGTCCAGAGCAATCAGCCATGCAGTCTCAGTGCAACGCTAGAGTCCTGCAGCCCCGAGGAAAGACCCAGAGATCTGTGTTTCCAGGCTGGAAAGACTACATTCTGATGTCCACAGATGACAACATTATTTACTACATCTATGCAAGAAATGCCAACCACATGGGTGTGAGCTACCCCTTTCTTCGGTGTTTGCTACTCTGAGGCCCTGACATTTCCTTATTCACTCATAGAAGAAATCAAAATGCATAATTTTGATAACTTTGCATGTATATTTTCAAGAATTCAAGAGACTTGCATGTTTTGCTTATTTGGCAAAATTTAGAGTTACACATAGATATAATTTTAATTTGATTTCTATTAGAACTCATTTAGTGCTAATATTTGAACAACCATTTCATATCTAAAAATATGTATGCAACAATGCATCTTTACAGATGCTCTGTGTTTGGGAAGAGGCATGATTGAAATTTTAAATTTGAGCCTATAGAACATAACACACATCCAAACATATAGATGAGTAAAAACAGTATGTGTGGCCAAAATAAATTCATGCATGTGTATTTTAAAATTAAGTGTGGGGCTGAGGATAGAGCTCAGCAGCTTAAAGTCCTACCTGGCAAGTGCAAGGTCCTGAGTTCTATCTCTATAAAATTAAGTGTCCCTCCCTACCTCCCTCCCTCACTCCATCCTTCCCTCTCTCCAAAACTAGGAATCAGGGCCGGCCAGATAGCTTATTGAACTAAACGCTGGGTTCCATTGCCCTCTCAGCTCCACCCCAGGCACACACTGAGATGGGGCTTGCTGGTGCCCGCCTGTAATCCCAGGGCTCAGGAGGCTGAAAACAGAAGAATCACTATGAGGCCTACCTGGCTAATGAGACCCTGTAGACCCAGTACTAAATAATTAAAAGAAATTTTAAAAATAAAACTGGGACTCAGTCTCCTGCCTGTACTTGCCAGGCAGGAGCTTGAACCATTGAGCTATATCCAGAGCCCTACATGCGAATCACATAATTACCGCATAATGTGGGAATTCGGAGCACTGACTGGGGAGCTATATTACAGAAGCTGCTATGACTGGGGAAAGGTTAGGATTAGCAATGATACCAACCAGGCACCGCATTACCCATCAGAACACAGAAGAATTTGACCTTTATTTAGAATAAAAGCAAACAATTGTGTTCATATATTATGATGATTGTAAAAAGTGTTGGTCTACCTTATATAAATGCAATAAAAATTATTATTTAAGAGACAGATGTATTGACAGTTGGATTATTTTCATAAGATGATGGAAATATCATAACACACATACTGTGAAATATAATTCCAAAAATAAAAGGTTTGGTAAATTTCTGGCATTGATACTGATACTGAAATTTGCAAGAATGTAAAATTGGTTATAGCTTTAAATTTTAATTTGAAAAAATATCTTTTAATAATTGATAATAATTATTAAAATAATTACTTGGTAGCAATATTAATACTTCTTTTAATTTTAATAATATTACTTTTGAATGATATAAAATTTAGACTGTATATTTTATTTATATGTATGCATACATATACCCAAAACAAAATTAAGATTTAATTTATATTTTAAAGAAAATTCTTATTTTAAGTGGATTAAATTTCATTAGTTCATAAAATGGATAAAATATGTCTCAGATGAAAACTTTCAAATCAGTCCATTTCAGTTAATTACTCTGTATAATATTTTCAAAAGTAACTTCTAGAAATAAACTATTTTGTAATTGTCTGAGAAAGCAGCATAAAATTCTTTCAGTAGATGGCAAGAAATGTAACTAATTTTACAAAAATTGTAACGAATTTTACATTATTGCAAAGTTCAATATCAGTATCAATGCCAGGAATTTATCAAAACTTCTTTTTTTGGAATTCTATTTTGAGGTATGTGTGTTATGATATTTCCATCATCTTATGAAAATAATCTGTTAATATATCCTATCTCTTAAATAATAATTTTATTATAGCATTTATTTAAGGTAGACCGACACTTTTTACAATTGACATAATATATGAACACATTTACTTGTCTTTATTCTAAATAAAGGCCGAATGCTTCTGTGTCCAGCTGGTATGACAAAGCACCTGTGTGTTGTCATTGCTAACCCTAACCCTTCCCCAGAAAGGTGAGAAACCAGAGTGTGGAGGCAAAGTGAAAATAATGCTGCACAAATGTGTAAGTTAATGTCTTGCAGGGTAACAAAATACTTTACAGGAAAAAAAAAAAAAAAGGATCATCAGACCCACAGCATGAGGTCCACTTTGGTCTCAAAGCCAAGAGTGACCTGAAACCAGGTCTGTCGTGCTGTGTCTTAAAACTTTAATTTCATTTGGTCTAAGTTTCCAGAACAGCAGTAGCCTGGCTGGAAATCAGCTGTCTTCACCTCCCCGGACAAGCACCTGAGAAAAGGATGGGACATCTGGCGGCTAGGTAGGGGTGGAGAGCTGACAATTCACACAGACACAAGGGAAGACAAATTCCATAACCTACAGCTTACTTGAAAAGTGGTTGATTCAAGAGTATAGGGCTGTTAAAGAATCTCTTGCATGCTAAAGGATCAAGTGTACCACATAAGGCAGCAAGAATGGACTGATTGAGGTCTTGGTAGCACTGCAATATATCTTTTCCTTCTTTTTTAAATGGTTGCGGGCCAGGTATATAGCTCAGAGACACAGTGCCTGCCTGGCAAGTGTTCCATTCCCTGTAACAGAGTCGAAAAAAAGCCAATTTTAAAAGGTTAAATCCAATGTGTATAACATTTGTTCGAAGGAAAACTTGTAAAATTTAAAGTCAATCAGGACACCATAGGTTTATTTGGCTACAGTACAGTATCTTTCATGAAAATTTCATTTGCTAATTCATATTATAAAAACATTTGGATTTTTCAGATACCACAGTCTTACTGCTTTCATTTTAGCTTGTGACTACAAAACTGATTTAGGGAAGAGTGATAATTTACAACGAATCCTTCATGAAAACTACTCTTTTCATCTCAGGAAATTTAACATATGACTATAAAATACTTTAAAACACTAAATTAAAATTGATGGAGAGGCCTGCCAAATACTCAGCAGATTAAAGTTCCTGCAAGCAGAGGCAGGGGTCAGGGGTTCGATCCCTGGGCCTGCCATACAGACCACGCCCCAAGGGTGCACTGAGACAGTGTTTGAGACTGGGCGTGGTGATGAGTGCCTGTAATCCCGGCACTTGGGAGGCTCTTAACACCTACAAGTTCAATCTAGTATTGAGACCTTGAA
>NW_004524718.1:433642-440118 GCF_000260255.1 Octodon degus
AGAATTACAGCTACAGAGATATCTCAGTGGTCTAACTGCCTGGCTGGCAAGCTTAAGGATCTGGGTTCAATCCCCAATACTACATGCTGTGCTACTTATGCATCCCCACCCCAGGGCACACTGAGCCGGCCACCAGGAATGGCCATGGTGGTGCACACCTGCAATCCCAGAGAAGGGAGGCTGAAACAGAATGATGACTATGAGTCTGAGCTGTGTAATGAGACCCTGTACAAAATACATAAATATAGGCCATGCCAAATAGCACAGCAGATTGGATTCGATCCCAGATATGCCGTACTGGACCCAACCCCAGGGTGCGCTGAGAGGGCTATTGAGACTGAGTGGCAGTGTGCACCTGTAACCCCAGGATTTTTTAAAAAAATTAATTTAATTGAGAAAAATAGTGAGATAGGTTCAAAACAGGTTAGAAGGACAGCTACAATAATTAATACATTGTATATTGTTATCTTCATATAGTTATTCATAGTACGAGATGGAGACATGATGTCCTGTCCAAACACTATTAGTACAAATCTTTCTTCTCAGAGAAGAAAGAAAAAGTAGCTGTATATCTATGCTATTTTGTATATGCAGATACAAAATGGTCCTTAATTTATATCCCCCATTTTTGTTCAGTTTTGTCAGAGATGGGTATTTCTTTGCCATTTAAATATTGTAGGTACATGAATTCAGCAAAATAACCCAATATAGTAAAATAGTCCATAATAGTAGTGGTTTTTCCGTAGGACTGGCAATGTCAGAAGTTGTTGACTTGAGCCTTTCACAGCTCAGCATATTAACATGGCTTTATGTTTTATACCTCATTTTTATACTTTTCTGCTGGATGGTTAAGACCAAGATAAAGCAAGTCCCATATAACCAGAAATGTAACTTCTGTAACTGACAAGATCAGTCAAATACCCTCAGGACTTACCCTGAAACCCTGTATCGCAGGTTGTATATCCTTTGTCAGTATCAGCCATGTGGAAGAGTCATGGCCATTGCTTGACCAATTTGCTCTCTGTGAAAGCCTGAGAGAATATTTTCTCTTCATGTGATTCTCCTTAGGCACCCTCTACATCATCAATCACTTTCCTCTGTGGCCCCATAATCTCCTTGATCAGAAAATTTGGGACACCACTGAGATGTAGGATGTCACAGTACAGATTCTCCTATGTCCTGAGTCCTCACTGACCTTGAAAGGCTAAGGCCAATTTGATATTCACACATGTGGGTCTAATTTATTTCACTTATGAGTATATCTACTCATTATTAAGTCATCCACTTAAATATAAGGGCTTTGAGTTTATCATTCTTTATAGCTGAGTAGTACCCCATTGTATAAAAACTCATCTTTTTCATCAATTCCTCAGGTGACAGGCACTTTGATTGTTTCCAAGTTTTGGTTATCACAAATTGTGCTGCTACAAACATGAGTGCACATATATCACTATGATATGATGTTTTCAGTTGCTGTGGGAAAATTCCCTGTAGAGGGATAGTTGATTTGAATGGGATGTAATCTCACCTCTTGGGAGGCTGTAAACAGGTAGATCACTATGAATCCGATCTAGTAGTGAGACCCTGAACACCCTGTAGACCCTTCCCTAAAATACAAAAAATCAAAAAGAATTACAGTGATATAGATATTAGATTTGCACAATTTTATGCTATATCTCTATCTTTATCTCTATCTATCTATGTATCTATAGATTCATTTACAATTGCTAAACTGCAAAAGGCTAGGTATTCATCAGGAGATGAACAGATAAAACCTTGTAGAAAAATGAAACTATATTATTTGCAAAAGTTAGATGGAACTCAAGACATGCTTATTAAGTGAAATAATTCACTGTCAGTCAAAATTATAAAAATTCTTTTGCATAGGAAGTCTGAAAAGAAACAACTAAAATAAAACAAAAAATGAGGACTGAAAGCCAGAATGTAGTCTTCTTAAGACTGGGATAGAAATTATAAGGAGGGGAGAAGAAAAGGAAGTAACAAAACAAAAGAAACACCCCAAAATTTCTTATATACAAGCACTGATGTGTCACAATTAATCTCGTTATTTTATAGACTCCAACTAAAGATCAATAAATAAAAAAATACCTATATGAAACTGAGATGCTTGTGTTTAAATGAAATAACCTAGACAGAAGAGAATTACTTCATGATCTCACTCAGATATAGCATATGAAACTTTGCTCTCTTAGAAATTGAGATCAATTTATGTTACCAGAGGCTGGGATGAGAAAGAGGAAAAAAAGGAATGGAGACAAACTGAGTGGTGAATATTAAATTAGACTTATAAAGAAGCAAGAAATTGTGACTTGTTATTGGACGCTAGGTAAGTCTAGACAACAATTATTCAATATGTATCCAAAAGTTAGAAGAATGAAATATTAACATTTACCTAATAAAGAAAGATAAATCTTTGAGAACATAGATATGCTTATCACATGATTTAAACATTATACACATATGTATGTATCGAAACTTTACATGATACCCCATTATATGCACATTTTATGTATTTGTGTGATTAAGTTAAAATTAATTGATAGAATAAAATAAGTAATATGTAGTTGAAAATGAAACTGTTAACCTATGCAATTATGAAAATTAATAATAAGTTATTTAAGACTTTAGTTGGGCCATGATTTAGAAGAAAATGAGAGAAACAGAAATAGACCTCTAGTATAGAGGGAATGTTTGGCTTATCGTGGATCTCTGTGGTTAACTATCCAAAAAAATATTTGAGTACATTAATTGCATGAGCTATTTAAGCTATTAATTCAAATCTTACAGATAATTTAGATGCTAAAAATATTTTGAGAACATTGATGACCAGAATTAAAATGAAAGCTATAAAGTATATTTTAAATATTAATACTAGAAGATAAAACTCATGTCCTTTCTTCTTAATTTAGTTCAAAATCTGAAAAACAGGTATAGAGTGAATTAAGTTTGTAGAGAGAAAGAAAGAAAGCAAAATGAATATTCAGGTACCAAAGCAATCAGGAGACAAAGAAAATGCCTAAATTATACTCTAATTGTTAACTTCAATAAGAAAACCAACAGATATCATTACATCATGTGATACAGTTAGGAAATGCCTTGCATTTATAAACTATCTGATCTAATCCTCAAATACTTCTACCATTTAATTTTAGAAAAATTTAATCCTTCATCCACTGTGATTTAGAATATTAAAGCTAGTGAAACTATTCTACTTTTAGATTTACCCAATTAAAAAATCTTGTCTTAGAGTTTGTAAATAGGTATCATGTCTGCATCTTGTACAGCAATTAACCACTAGGAAGAATGTATGCAATGCGTTAATTATTGAAACTGTCCTACCAATTTGGTTTGAAACTCTCTCATTGCTATTTGTTTCTCAATAAAATTAAGGGGAAAAATCTTGTCTTTCACAGAGCTTTAAATATGTGCAAGTTATATATTTCAGGAAGTAAGTTGCTACGTGGATATCAATTTGACATGTATGTTAAAACACATTTATAGTGTTTTAATATCTGGTTGTTTGCCAATATGAAAGACTGGGATGTAATATAAAAATATTGTAGTGGCAAAATAAATGTGATATATTTGGGCTATCAGAAAACTTTTCAATAGCTTTCATGGCTCTCTATCCATAGTGAGTATGAAAAAGAATCAGTAATATAAATAAGCAATCATTAAAAAGGATATGAAGCATGATTTGAATGAAGAATTATAACCTCAAGGAAGTATATAAAACTCGTAACTATATCAAATAATTCAAAAGAACAACATAGATATACATTGGTTTATAAACTTAATTCATTCTATGATTCTAGAGAAGATAGCCGCATTCCTGTTTATAATCCAATACAGAGTTCATGAACTGAAGCATTATTATTTTTTAAATTTATTACAGAGTCTTCAGGATCTCACCACACAGATGGGACTCATCCTGATCCTCCTGTTTTCAACCTCCAAAGCACTCGGATTACAGCATGCCCTGGGGTTAGGGCTGGCAGGGCTTGTGGTACCAACGATTGAACTCTGGTCCCTGCACCTGCCTAAGCAGGCACTTTAGTCTGCTCAGATATTTGACTGGCCCTCTGATGCAAAATTGTATTCAATGCTTCTGTTTCCAAACTGAATTGTTAGAAAACAGAAGCATTCCTCATCTAAGCTATTACTGCATTTACCTTTTAAGGATTGTTTTTGCTGTGAATAGTAAAGACATTTTATTATTCCAAGGTACAATCTTATAATAAAATATGCACTAATACTATCAGTCAGTAGGTGTTATATACTAAATCCATCCATCCATCCATCCATCCATCCATCCATCCATCCATCCATCCATCAGCAGGTTCCTGGGATTATTTTTGCAACCTTTCCACAAATATTCAAGAGATTAAATAAGGATATCTTTGACTGCTTTTAAATAGAGGCCAGCTTAGTTCTTCCATAGATAAACACAAAGATTTTCCTTCTATGCCTAACAGTAATTCATTTTCTAAGTAGATACTTTAGAAATTACTTCTAATTTTTATTGGTAAAAATATATAGTTCTATACCAGGAGTCAAACTCAGCACCTTGTGCTTGCCAGGAAGTAGCTTGTGCTGCTGAGCTTTAGCCTCAGTCCTACCAATAAACATGGAGTAATGGAAGGTCTCATAAAGAAGCTGTCTGTGAGGCACTGAACATACATACAAATACTAAAGCAAAAAAGAATTTCCAAAATGTGAGAGATCCCATAAATTTCAGATGTGTTACTGCTAAATGGCTCATGAACAAAACGCTACACTCCACATTAATTCCTTAATTACCAGATGTTGGCATCCTCATGACATCTCATTCAGTGAAACTTTGGAATATGAGTTGCAAAATCCCAGTGCAGGACATTTTATTTGTATGAAAAATGTAGAGAATGAGGATTCAGTTAATCATTGTACCTTCTAATGTCTAACAGAATACTCTAATTTAAATACCCTCACTCCATAATACTCATCTCTGTCTGTACATTAAAGCCATATTAAAACTACTTAGGGACCCATTAAACCTTTCAGAAATAAAAAAAATTATATATCAACGATTCTCATCCTCTTCTAAACATTAAAGCCACATTAAATCTACTAAGTGGTGATTTAAAATCTCAGAAATGAGATCTACTAAGTAATTAGGTTAGCTAGAGGGGTGTTGCATCCCAGGACTTCCACTGTGCCACAAGAGCAGAGAAGCTACTGCTGTATTTATTGTAAAACAAACAGAAGGAAGGAATTATTCTTATAGTACTTAAAACTCTACTAAAAATAGCCTCACATTTTAAAAGAAATAGGTTATAACAAAAATTAGATATGTAAGCTGAGTAGGAAAATTTTAAGAAAATTGCAATAAAAATAAAATTTTAGAAGATCCCTAACAAAGAAAAGTTTTCTATGACAAAAAAGATTAACTGAAACAAGAACTCAGAAAGATTATACAAGTGAAAAATAGTATGAAACATTCATAAACAGCAAACAAGAGTAGTAAATGATTTTAAGAATAAAGGAGGTTTTCAAGTGTGTTTTCATGTTGCCCATATTTCTGTCTTCACAGAAAACTCAGCTAGAAAGAGAGAAGATAAAAGCTTGGGACAATCTGCCATCTTTCACAGCTTTGTTTCAGAACTCACACCTGTTTTAACTAGAAATCCGGGTAGAGAAAGTAACTGTGTTAGTTCTTGCTAAAAAGAAACTGCTAAGACACCGCGGTGAGTCACAGCAACCCTCAGCTCTCCATCCTCAGTCCTCTCGGCTCGGCCGCTCTCCCTCCCAAGACACAGTGCACTGCCTCTGCTGTAACAATGTCAACTCCGTATGACAATGTACAGTGTTCTCACAGCCAGGTCCTGTCTTATTCCTACCGACATCCATATCCATAATTGTAAGCAAATGCACAATAGATAATCGTCTGATACTTTTGGCTTTGAACAAGCACTGTGTGTTTTTAACATCAGTTTCGGGGCCCGGCTTCACACTCCTAATTTCCTGCAGCACTGTTCTCCCTTACCAATAGGTATTCTCATGTGTGTGTGTGTGTGTGTGTGTGTGTGTGTGTGTGTGGTACTAGGAATCGAACTCAAGGCCTTGTTTTGCCAGGCAGGCACTTGTGGCCCTGAGCTATATCCCCAGATCCTACATTTCCAGAGGAGGTTTGTTTATTTATTTATTTATTTTTTGGTGCCAAGGACCAAACCCAGGCCTTTCAGCTTGCTAGACAAGCATTCTACTGTTGAGCCAAATCCCCAGCCCGGCAGTCCCCGCATTTTCATATCTACAGTTATTGCTCTCCATTTCCTATGTAGGCATTTCACTTTTCTGTTCTGGACAAATCCATTCACTGTACTGTTTAAAATTCCTGCTGCAATAAGATACTTCCTGTTTTGTGTCTTGAATGTCAGCTCAAAGTTCTATTCTCAAAGGACATTATTATTATATTATTA
>NW_004524718.1:448299-450371 GCF_000260255.1 Octodon degus
ATTTCCCAATGTATTTTAATCTGCATTTTCATTCTCTGATTTTTCTACATTAAAAAGTGGATTAGTATGTGATTTAATTTTTTTGAGTTTTAAAATTGTTGTGTAATTTAATTTTATTTTGTTTTTGAGGTGGGGGTCTCTTTTTGGAGTTAAGAATAGCTTTGAACTCATAGCAATCCTCCTGCATCAGCCTCCCAAATGCTAGGATTATAGGCATGTTCCACCACAGCTGGCTGTACTCTCTCATTTAAAAATATATTACAAACAGAGCAAAGATATTAGACCTAGTATACTTACCATGTTTTATTAAATCTGAAAAAGAGCAAGGAAGGAAAAAATCTTTGAAAAAAATGATGATAAAGCAATCACAGCGGTATTTGCATTGAGTTTTGCTTGGAAAATATTGTTTAAGTTCCACTAATTATTTTGTGGTGTTAGTTATTGCTTGATATTTATAAGGCTATTTTAAGTTTTCAAAAATGCTAATATTTTTGCCAGAATTTGGGTGCGATGTTTCAACTGAGAGCATGCTTCATAAATAACATTTACTGATGCCCAAATTCAATGCTATATTAGATGTCTAATGATTATTTTATCTTATTTAAAGCTATAGGTAAGCTTTCTGAAATTATGATGACTGAGCTATTAACACTAAAACTAATCTTTGTTTCAAAAATTTTAAACTAATAATTTTTGACAAATTTTCAGCATTGTCAAAATTTTCATTAAATACCTTAAATAGCCCATATGTGGGAGAATTTTACAATAAACCTCTCAAACACCAGCAATAGTAATTATTTAATGAAAAAGTAAACAACGATTGAAGAATGAGCTTGACTTTTTACACAATGCTATACAAAAAACAGTCATAGATATTTCAAAATAGATTCCCCTTCTTTTAAGAGTACCACAAGTCTACCTGTTATCTAAGGGCAACAGACCACAGGTTTTGACAAATATTTTATAAAAGGAGTAGAAACACTGGCTGTGGATACAGAGAAAGAGTATAACATTGAAAGGCTTATGGCCTATTTATAATCTTTTACTTTGAATTGGACATAGTTTTCATTATCAAAATAACCAGTAGAGATGTGAGTCAGAGTTTCAAAGAAGAAATATACTTATTTTTATTGGGTTCTTCTGTTTCAGTGGAAAACAGTCAAATTCATATTTATCTTCAGAGTCCAAACTATAAAGCAGGGTTTAACTCACTTAAAATATAATATCAACAAGACTGAGCAATACTTTGTTCTATGTAGTAAATAGGAGCTAGGGCAGAATTTCTACTTTGTGATGTCTTAATTTATTCATGATTAAGGATAGTTAAACAGAGAGAAAGCTTTTCAAATTCATTTGAATGCGTGGAAACTTCAAGGAAAATGTCTTTTTTATTCTACATCTCATACTCTGTCTATATTTTAGAGGGGCTATGAGAAGAATTCCGGGCTTGATCCTAGCCACTGGCCATGCAAATCTCAGGGCAATCTTGGAGATGGCTAGTGAATTTGAAGTCTGGAATTTGAGAGTTGTGTGCAAATCTGTTTTAGAAAGTTGATAGACAAACTCTTGTTTCTCTGATTTCTCATTTCATAATTTCTAACCGATAGTAAGAAAACTACCTTTTAGAGTTGAGGAAATTATAAGAAATAAAATATCTCATGCATAAAATCTAAAATCATACATCTCCTTTCATGGCATTCTGACTTTAAACAATACAAATTCACAAGTTCAGAGAATGCCTTTACATTAACTAAGGAGAGAAAACAAAGTTGTTAGAACTTAATAAAAATGTACATAAATCAAGCTAGCTAAATATTGCTCTGATATAAAACAATGGCTTAAATGTAAATTATGCTAATCTTTATTCTCCTTACTTCAAAATCTTATGTAGTAAAAGGGGAGGTAGAAATCTGCTCATTCTTCAAAGAGTTCATTCAAAGAAAATAGTTATCATACCATCAACCATGTATTGAATGTTTGGTGTCAATCACTATTTCCTTATGTGTCCTGTTCATTATCTTTCTATTTCTCTGGCCAGGGAGGGGTTAGGCTTTCAATCATTTCCAATGGCT
>NW_004524718.1:480237-488020 GCF_000260255.1 Octodon degus
GATTTGTTCTAATGTTTATAAACAGGATATCATGTCCGCATCTTGTACAGCAATTAACCACTAGGAAGAATCTATGCAATGTGTGAATTATTGAAACTGTCCTACCAATTTGATTTGAAACTGTCTCATTGCTCTTTATCAATAAAAATATGAGAAAAAAAAAGAAAATGAAAAGAACTCAATCTAGGATATCTAAGAAAAGTCATCAGACATCTGTGTCTTTCTTATTTTGAATAATTATATAGTACCTTAAATTTAAGTCAAAGTGGTCCATTTTAACATAGTTATATTACAATGACAAAAGAAGTTGATGAAGGGTAGTTAATACAAAAGAAAGTTGCACCAATACCATTTAGTGTAAGACATGCAATTTATTTATTTTTTCAATTTAATATCTTTATTTGGGTTTAATGGATGTAGAAAGAAATAGTCATCTTTACTTTTTGACTTTTGATGAGTTTGAACATAAAGTCATTCATAATATCATCTACATATCCAATGCTATAGACAAACTTATCACCTTACAAAATACCTTTTTGTCTAATCTTTACCTCCATGTGACAAGAACCTTAACAATACATCTATCTTTCTAAGAAATTTTAAAACAAGCAGTGCTATTTTCCTGACTGTGTGTAGTATGTTGCAGAACAGATGACTAGAATTTATACTATTTATTGTAAGTCAAACTCTATGACCACTAAATAACTCCTCAATCCTTCACCACACAATTCATAATACCCACTGATATTCTCTGATATTATTTTTATTTTTATAAATATCACATATAGATGGAGTTATGCAATACATTTTCTGGTATCACAGCAGTAAATAACTAGAAATGAATATAGAAGGAAAGTTAAAACATTTACAAACATGGAAAATTAAATAATGCACAATGAAATAACTGTTGCAGTGAATAAACTTTTAAAAATCAAATATCTGTGACAAATCAAAATTAATATTGAACATATTTAAAGTTATAGAGTGGGTAGCAAAAGAAGACCAAGAGGGAAGATTATGTGATAATTGTCTACATGCAAAGAACAATCTCAAATTACATTTTATATTTCCTAGGAAACTAAGCAGATATTGTGAGAAAACACAAATATTTGGTGAAGAAAATGCACTACCTGTGCAAAAATTGACAAAGCTGCTCATTGCCATGACACTGCTTGCTCCCAGCTAGCAGGACTAAAAAGTTTCCTTTTGCAGATGTCTTTATCTGATTTACTCCAAAAGACTACATGTTCCTTATAGTCAGTGTGTGATGTGGGGAAAACATCTCAGCTCACAAAAGAAAGAATCAAGAAGTTGGGGTGGGGAAAAAAAAAGAATCAAGAAATCAATATTAATACTGTTCAGATCTGGCAAGACAAGCAGGCTGTATCCTAAGAGAAACATGAATGTCTTGTGTGCCTCATACTCTATTGATTCGAAGTTCCCTGTGCCACACTCTGATTGGTGGTAAAGATTCTCTATGAGCACATTTTGTTTGAGACCTGATGTGCCCAATTTTCAATTAGCCTTTGTCTTTTTTCTCCATTATTGTCGGTCTTGTATAACTCAGTTGTTGCAAAAATGCTGCTGAATCAGTTTAGGAAGAGTTTCCTCCAACATGGATAACTGGTCACCCAGACTTGTGTTGAACAAAAACGATGTTAAGATCGTGTTATGAATCTTTCTGTTCTTGATGTTTCTCTTTAATAATTCTCCACCCACTACACTACACTCGGGTCCTTAGCAGTAGTACCCAAACGTTTTTACTATTTAGAATTGTGCCCATTCTCTTTCCTTTTGCCTATGTTTTAACTTCAAAGGCGTTAGTACTGAACTTCCTATCACTTTGGTTAGAATATTTTGTCATTAGTCATAACCAAATAAACACAAGTCATTACATAGTTTGATTATAAAAGTAATTTGCAAGTCATTCATTTCCTTATCAGTACACTCCAGAAATTTTAGTATTTTGCAAAGCACATTTATATTGTGGGAGTACAGCAGCTGTTTATCTCTTTTGAGCAAGGTAACCATATGCGTAGGCATCAGGAGGTAAGTTTGTTCCCAAGTTTAATTGCTTTTGAAAAAAAATTACAAAAAAAAAAAGAATATTTTTGTTGGGGAAAGCATATTTAAGCAAGTAAACAAGTTTTTATTCACTTCTCTTAAAATGAAGCATTTAAAAATCATTTCACACATCACTCTACAGATTGTTTTTGTTATTTTCTTAAATACAAGATAAAATGCATATTCCATCAGAAAACAATGTGAAACATAAACTGTAGGGAAAGAACTTTTGTAGCATTACAATTTATTCAGTTCATCAAAGAAGCTGAAGAGGAAAAGTACACCGGGACCTCTTAGGATTGCTATTACAACCATCAAAAATGTCAAATTAAAGAAGAGATGGAAATGTTCACCCTTAAACACAGCACTCCGGGAGGCTGAAGAAAGTCGATTGTACATTGACTCTAGACAGGGTTCCTTAAGGACTAAGCAAGACTGTCTCAAAAAGAAACAAGTAAGTTAGTAAGTAAATAAGTAAATAAATAAATATTGGACTGCAGGTATAGATCAATGGGAAGGCCCTGGATTTATTTGTCTATCTATTTATTGATTTATTAATGTATTTAGTACAGGGTCTACAGGGTATCGCTACACAGATTGGACTCGGAGTGATCCCTCCTGATTTCCAGCCTCCCAAGTGCTGGGATTGCAGGTGCATGCCACCATGCCCAGTCTCAATCACTGCCTCAGTGCGCCCTGGGGGGTGGATCCAGCATGGCAGGCCAGGTATCAAACCCTTGGCCCCTGTCTGCCTAAGCAGGTGCTTTTATCTGCTGAACTATCTGGCCAGCCCTATGGCCCTGGATTCAGTATTGAAAAAAAAAAACAAAACCCTCTCAAATTGAGAACTTAAGTATTAATTCAATTGAATCATAGCACATATTTTATTAAATTACATTAACAAGATGAAGTAACTTATTCTAAATATATATTTATGTTATGTATATATACAGGGAAGTTCTAGTAATGTATTCAAAAATAAGTAGCACTTTAAAACTCTTCATGTTTGCTAATTAATTCCTTCAAAAATGCCAAAAGGCACAAACAACATCTTTTGAAAATATTAGGTCCTCTGTGAGTTTCTATAGCATTTTTTTCTTTTTCTTTTTTTTTTTGGTGGGGGGAGCACAGGAGGGCAGAGTCGAGGATTGAACTCAGGCCTTTGTGCTTGCCAGGGAAGTGCTTATTCTACTGAGGCATCTCCCTGACCTCCTTTTGACAATATTAGGAATGAAAGCTAAAAAAGTATGCAAAATAGTAGGAAATTTTCCAAGTCATAAGATGTTATGATTTGTTCAAAGTATTTTTGTGTATTAATTAGAACAAATAATACATGTATACGGTATAAAATCAGAAGTATGAGAGGCAATAAATATTATCATTCTTCTGAAATGAAATGAATTAATAAGGCAAACTCTTAGGTGTAATCCCCTGTACAAATGAAAAGAAACACTTCCAGAACTCATTTGCAAAAATACAGCATTGCTATCCTGAATGACTTCTTCCTGAGTTGTAATGTGCTTCCATTCTCCTTTCTTAGAAGTGCTCATTTTGCCTGGCTTGTCACAAGCATTTTCACATAAATTTTGGATTAATAGATTATCTGTCTAGGTGACCCTTGAGAAATTACAAAATATGTCTATAACATAGTTTCCAAGGTGATAAAACTGGTGGAGCCATTTAGAACTAGTTGGGTTTTTTTGTAATAAAAACAAGTTGCCTTCAGTTGTTGTTATATTGTACCTTGCTTTGTTTTTTAGTTTGATGATTGTAGAACTCATTCATTCCCTTTTTAGAACATCCATATTTACAGTTAGCATTCTCATAGTATTATATAGTGTAGGTGTGCCAACATTTATTTTACATACCTTTTAACTTTAAGACTACACATTGATCAGTTCAATTGTTTTAAGAAACTAGCGTAAGTGTTGCCTAGTTGTGTTTCTATAATTTCACCATCAATATGCATGACATTAAAAGCTATTATATTATGTTCTTACATCTGCTCTTTTATAATAACACACAGCCAACTTACATTAAAAAGGTCTTACAATACTGATATTTTGCATTGATCAGTTTCTCAAAGCAAGTTATTGGCCAAGGTAGAGGGGGAGATCAGTACAATTAGCTGCTCACTTACCCCATTTGTTTTGGTTACTTTTATTTTGTTGCTGGGACAAAATACTCAGCACTGAAAATTAAGGAAGAAAAGGTTTATTTAGTTCACAGGTTGTGGAAGTTTCAGTCCATACATGGATGGCACCAAGACAGAGTGGCACATGACAGAGGGCAGCAGTTCACAGCAGTGGAATACAACAAAGAACAAAGGAAGGAGAAGCAGCTGAGGCAGCTGGAAAGCCTTTCTCCCCTCCTTATATTACATGTAGATTACCAATCCCAGGTGGGTGTAACAGTCACACCATAATCTCCACATTGGATCATACATTATTCACAAACTGTAGAAGCTGTCCAATGACAACTTTAGGATTTGGGGGGACAACTAGAAACAAATCAATACATTCTTCCCCTGGACCCCCAAACATGAACATCCCTTTACAAAAAAGGCATTTTAGTCCATCTCTAAGATTGTCCAAATTCCTACAGTTTCAACATTGCTGAAAATTTTAATTCCCAATTCTCCTCCAAGACAGAAGGCAAACTCTTAGCTGTTAGCCCCTGTACAAATGAAAAATTAAACACTTCCTGAACTTACTGGCGCAAGTAAACATTGGTATCCCAAAAAGTATGAATAGCAGAATACAAAGCATTGGGACTGAAGCAATCCCAAAATCCAGAAGGGCAGATATCAAGTCCTATAGTTCCATGTTCAACATCTGAAGCACTTTGGGGCAAATTGTGAGCTTCATGTGGCTCTACCTCTCTGGCACTTTTAGTGGCAGCACCCATGGCTTTTCTCTTAGTCCTGCTTTGCTTCCTCCTTGCAACTTTCCTTAGATGACCCACATTCTTGGCTTTTATAAACTTCCTGGCTTTCCACTGCATGTTAGGATTCTCACTCGGTGCTTCACACAGTGCCCTCTCAGAAGCACACTTCTTGGGCCTCCACCATGGCCTTCTTCTGAAATTTAGGTGGAAGCCTTCTTAAACTATGAACTCTTGCATTCTGCATGCATGTAAAACCAGTGTCATGTGGTTGATGCCAAGTTCTGATGCCAGCTGGAGCAGTAGCCAGGTTTTCTTCTCCCTTGTTGTAGATGTCCAGTGCTTCAATTTCTGAGCATCCTGATTCTGAACAACAAATTCTCTATGCCACCACCATTTGGGAACCTGGTGGCACTCTGCCTCCAGTTAGGAAGATGGTGCTCTGTGGATTTCTCCTCAAAGTAGTTTTTCCTTTTTTTTTTTTCAGTTCTCAGACTGAAAAGGGTGGAGATTTGCTTCTGATTGTGATGCTCTAAGGTTATCTGTTATATACTCCTGTTCCTTCTTAGCAACAGAGATCCTCTAAGCTTTACCTTTGCAGTAAATAACTATTTAGATCTTCCTTGCTAACCAAACTCACAACATTTAAGTTACTTTGTTGGGCTCCTTACTCTTGATTCTTCTCATATATCTGTCCAAAGTCCCCAACAGTATCTATGTTAAGGCCTCAACATTTGACTGACTTGAAGTTTCTTCTTCCAGATTAACCGGTCCGCCATGCTTAATCTGAGTCTTGGGGAAAATCTCTGGACATGAGCATAATGCAGACAAACTTTCTGCCAAGCTATAGCACACATCATTTGGAGTTAAACAACCAGTGCAGTTCTTTTTGCCAGCAGAAATGTCCCCAGTCTGATTTTTACAGGCAAGATTTCTTTCAGGATTCTAGTCTTCTCAGTTCTGATCAGAATCTCCCATAAGAATAGCTGAAGGCATTCCAGTGCTTTTCTTTCAGGTGATATCTCCAAATCTTCTTTATCTCTTCCCATAAGACATTCCCAAAGGCTCTTGAACAACATGGTCAGGTATGGTCAAAGCAATGACCCCACTCCTTGGTACCAAATTGTTTCATTTTTTTTTAATCATTGCTGGGATAAAATACCTGACACCAATAATTAAGGAAATTGTTTAGCTCACAATTAGTAGAGGTTTCTCTCCATACTTGACTGGCTCAAAAGAAGAGTGGCACATGGCAGATAAAAACAGCTCGTGGCAGTGGAAAACAGCAGAGGACAAAGGGAGGAATAGCAGCTGTGGCAACTAACAAGCTTCTTTCCCTTGCTTATATTCTGTGCGGATTACCTGCCCCATGGCAGGTGTAACATTCATGCTATAATGTCCATATTGATCATGTATTAATTACAAGCTCTAGAAGATGCCCCAGTAACTGCATGAGGCACTGGGGAAACAACCAGACAAAAACCATAACACCATTTATGCTGAAAGTTGCAATTTTTAATTTTTGCATGAAATTTACATATATTACCTAGAGTAATGTAATAAATAAAAATTTAAATGGGAAAATTTTGTATTATGGGCCACTGTTATTGATGCTACAAAAGTGAGACGCTACATGTAAATTAGTTAAATGCTCTTCGTAAAACATCACAGCTCAGATTTCTGGTAATAAATTTACTATGTGATACAAAGGCAAAGTACTTTATCATTTTTAATTATAGACGACATTAAAATGAATGCTTTCTATGAATACAGAACTTCAAATGAGGTTGTTTGCTAAGTACGACCAATGACTTTAAAAATTGATGAGGCAAAGAACTAGTTCTTGCTTCCAATTCAATTTGGGTGATCTAGTATTCCTACAGCACCCTTGAATTTGGATTCTTCTCTATTTATCTTCCTCACTCTTTGTTTAATAATAATAGTCTCCATACCAAGTTTAGGGTTTTTTTCCTTCCAGCAAACATGTGTTATTTAATTTAGTCCTTATGTTTTAAATACAATCAACATGCCAATGAATCCACAGTGTATATCTAGAGTTTTGATATTTCTTGAAGTGTAGAGCTAGTTATTCAATATGTATACATTTTTACTTGTATCTTAAACACTAATTTCAAACTCACCATGCTCAAACAAGAATCGTGAACATCCTTTTTTAATGAGAACTAACACATACAGGACTGTGGAGGTAGCTTGGCAGTCTAAGTGCCTGCTTGGTAAGTGCAAGACCTGGGTTTCATCCCTGGTGCAGCATGCCAAGCTGCCCAGGAACGCTGAGGACACTATGTCGACCCAGAAACCAGGTGATATGTGTTATTTATTTATTTATTTATTTATTTGACATATTGTCTCCCTATGCAGTTTGGACTTCCAGTGATTTTCCAGTCTCAGCTTCCCCAGTGCTGGGATTACAGGTGTGTGCTACCACATCTGGTTTTATATTATATTTTCAATTCTTAGAAAAAACAACCTGTGATTCTCATTTCAAGCATGGCTAGACTGAAGCATGTAGAGGTTACAAAAGCCTCTGAAAATGGCACTAAAAATCCAGTTACTGTTCATCTAATCAAACATGACACTTAATTGTTTTATCTTTAACCCTATTTACCTCTCAAGCTGTGCCACTTCTCTGTATTTCTTTGCTATTCCTCTCCTTTATATACATGCATTATTACTGCAATAATCAATAGGTATATTTGAAAAAAAAGTTTTTGTCATTGCATTGTTTCAGCTGCTCTCATCAATAAGATATTTCCTGTGCCAAAAGCTGTTCTAAATCAACTCAGAACATTAACTTCTTAGGGCAAATTATGAGACA
>NW_004524718.1:488120-491862 GCF_000260255.1 Octodon degus
TATATATAGGAAAAGAGGGTTTAAAGGACCTTTTCATGTCCAGTAAGTGACAGAGTTGCAAGCAAGTTTGTCTCTGGCATGCACACTGCCAGGCCATGCACACGTGAGCACTGACCCCACATCCCTGATGCGTGTCTCTCAGCGCTGCTTTCCTGGTTTTCACTCTTTCAGTTCCTCTCAGACTGTAATTATTGACATGCATTCTGAGCACTCTTTCCACAATGTCAAATCCAATGATTTCTTGGGGGTCTAGGTTGCCATTGTCCTTTCACAGTTCTCCATATTTTATTCAAGCTTCTTGTCTGACTTTATGGTTGGTAAACTGCTTTCACCTCCTGTGTATCTTAAAATCCACTCTCCCTAGAATGTGCAATGTGATGATTTGAAAAAAGAAGGTGAAAGCCATACTACTATTTTTTTTTTCTCCTGAGGATCCTGTGTTGAAATTAAAATAAAACCCAAATTTCTCTGTGGTTTACATGACTCCATCTTATCTAAGCCCACTGGTGTCCACGCAAGGGCCCCAGGCTGGGTGGTCCACTGTGCTCAAGTCCTAGCACCTTTCTTCTCCTCCCGTGACACACTCTTAGTTGTATATTAGCAGGGAGCTGGAGCATTATTCTCCTTTTATTGGACTCAGTGTGATATTGGAGAATAAAACACCCAACCTGAAAGATATATGGGCCAAGTTCTTGTTCTCTGAAACTGAACAATGAATTTTAGGAACAGAGCTTAAGAGTAGAATATATTTATTGGGGAAGAAAAGCTTCTGTCCAAGAGAGGGACAGAAGGGGACCTAAGGGTGTTGCCAATGAATCTGCCTATTTATTTATTTATTTATTTATTTGGTACAGGGTCTTGCTACTCAGCTTGGACTCATGTCTCAACCTCCCCAGAGCTGGGATTAGAAGTGCATGCCACCATGCCTGGTTTCAGTGGTGGTTTGGTTCACCTGGGGTTCCAGAGTAAGCATGGCATGTGGTTGGAGGATAGAACCTGGATCCTTGCACTTACCAGGCAGGTGGCTTAGACTGCTGAGCTATCTCTCCAGCATAAATCTATCTTTTTATAAGGATTTTATAGAGCAAAACCAGGAGGTGAGGCTAGTCTAAGGTAAAAAAACATGGGAACTCTCTAGGTGGACATGAGGCAAGACGAAACTGTGATCAACCAGTTACAAACATAACTACTCAGGTAAAATTGATTAAATCAGGATCAAATGGGGAGGCCAGTTGTGTGGTAAATAAGCAGGAATACAGAACAGGGGCTCTTCCTGCAGGGGGAGATCTGGCCCACAGTGGAGGTACCTGTTTTTCCCACAGTTGCAAGGTATCTTTTCTTCCTTTGAAGGCCCAGCCTTGCCTCACTACCTATATTTCTTTCTAACTCCACTGCCTACAAGTGCAAAGCTACAGAAGAGTACTTTCTGGATTCCCTTAGTCACAGAAGCATACTTTGGGCAAGTACTGTCTGTCACTCTGGTATGACACTTCTAGATTCATCTTTGGGTGTGTCCCTTGGTTTTACCACTTTCCTAGCTTGGAGCAAGGCTGAGTAAGAGCAGGGAGCTTTCCTGTGTGCTGTATTGCTCTGAAGTCTGCCTCTAGGTAGGTCTGGCAGATAGTCCGATCTTAAACAATCTTGAATAAGTAAATGACAAAAGTGATCCCAGTCCTCATCCTCATACCATTGCAATTTTAAGAAAGTCATTTAAACATAGCACTTCATTAATGCCTTTTTCAATTATACCATGCTTATTTATGTTCTGCCAATCCTGATAAGTAGTATGAATTTATTCAGATCTTACTGTGCTAGGCATGGTAAATTCATGCTGATTTTCACAGATGATGTTCACAATCTGTGAGGTCAATATCCTCCTTTCACCAAAAGGACACTGATATTAAGAAGGGCTGAAGAACTTGGCCAATATCACAGATAAAAAAGAAAAAAGAGGAATTTAAATATAGGTTAAATATAAATATATCACTTCAAATCTAAACCACTTTCTAACTTACTGAGTCATGCATCTGACAAGAATAAATAAATATGAATGTAAAAAAGAGATGATAAACATCCTTTTAAGATGACAAATGTAAAAGCCAGGAGGAAAGCAGCTGTAACAAGCAAAATGATACTCTGCTTAAAGGTTGGTATATTTATTTCATACAAGAAGTGAACTGCAGGGACAGATGGGAGAAAGTTATATAAATTTATTTAAACCTTTTGAGTAAGTTATATTACAGATACATAGTTAATCACTCAAGGAAACTAGAGTGTCTTCTAACTGTATGGCCCAGCTTTGAAGGCTAAAACTGGGTAAAACAATTCCTTTTGGTAGAGACCTTAGAACCTTATTTACTGAGAAATGTAGATTCTATTCATGATATATAACTAAAATGGAAACATTGAATATAATAGAAACTAATTTGTCATTAATTCTAAAAATAAACAAGTGTAATTACTAGAAAAACAAGACAAGGGCTATAATTTCCAATAATTCACATATATTTCACTGTGAACAATCAGTGCCTAACAAAATGATAAAAAAAAGAAATGCTTCAATAGGAAAATGGACAATTATCAATTCCAAAAATTAAAAAGACAGTAATTTCTCTATGTATGTGATGAAAAGATCAATATATGTCATTCAAGTTATAAAACAACAAATAGCAGAAAAAGAATGACAAGGAGTTGAAGAAGGGAGCTGAAAGGAGGTACACTGCAGAGGAGCCAAATCCCACTGATAGTTTTAGACTGAAGTAAGTAATGCAGGCAGTATGACATGAAAATATTGGTCCTGCTTCAAAACACTACTAGGGGAAACTAACATAAGGTAAGTGGACAAAACAAAAGTTCAGGAAAATTTAGAAGTATTTCTTTATGAGCCATACCTAAACTATTATAATGTTCCATTTTGTATTATATTTTATAGACAATAAATTTTGTTACTGTATTTCAATTTAAATCACAAGCACTAATTAATATTACTGTAGTTTTCATTTGAAATTAACCATTTTGTAATAAAATTTGTTCCTCACCCTTATTTATTTTGCAGAATGTTAGCCACATTTATTTACACAGATAAACTTTATGGAGATAAGCATTTTTTGATGTAACATGAATACGGCGTGTCATTTTGTAAGGCAGAAGTAAATTGATATTAGACTGAAAGATGTCATACATCAAGTATATAGTATTTAATTTATAGTTTCTGTCTTGTTCACTCCATTTGTGTGTGTGTGTGTGTGTGTGTGTGTGTGTGTGTGTGTTCCACTTCTCTCTGTGGTGAGTGTGTGAACATCAGTGGGGTGTGTGTGTGTGTGTGTGTGTGTGTGCGCACATGCACTTGTTTGGCCTGGTAAGAAAGCACAGTATTTATGAGAAAGTAATTAAAATGTTCTGAAATATCATTTTCTGGTAACTACTATAACTTTTGAGATTTCAAGTTTTGTAAATTTCAGGCATGTTTCTATCAAATTAGAATTTTAGGTGCTTTATAAAAAAATTATTTAAAAAATTAGACTTTTAAATAAAGTGCTATGCTAACAAGTATATATTTATTGCCTACTACACTCTGGAAGCTTTCCAAGGGCCATAGGGCATTAAAAAAGTAGAAGAAAAAGTCGATAGTGCCATAACACTTTTATTGTCACATTTTGTTCCAGTGCTTTCATATTAATTGATGCTATTAGATTAGTAATAAGTAATTTCTGGCTCCAAAATCTTATGATATTCACCTTTG
>NW_004524718.1:491962-500308 GCF_000260255.1 Octodon degus
CTGGCATGTGGTGCTGGAGGATCGAACCGCGGTCCCTGATGCCTTGCCAAGCTTGTTCTAAGTAGGTGCCTTAGACCACTGAGCCATCTCTCCAGCCCTACAAAAATTTTATAATGAATTGAAAGAAGTCATTGATGTTGACTATTCTCCTCTCAAGAGGAGAGTTAAATTTCCCTTCCTGACGTCAGGCTCATCTTGGACTGTGTGGCTATCACAGGTGGGAAAGTACACTGTGGCCCCAAGACCAAAACACCTGACAGTTGTCCCTTCTGGGTTTCGTGAGAACCATGATTTTCCATGTATGAAATGTGGAGTCTAACTACTTTGTCAGAAATAACATAAGATGTCGAGTGAAGACAAGAATTGTTGGGGAAAATTAGAGAGAGGGACACTCTGATGAGAGTTGGCCAGTTCAGGATGGACACTTTGGACTTCTGCTGCCACATGTGGAGAACCGTGGTGGAGCTGGGTGAGACCCAGAAAAACTGTCAAGTTGAGCCTGGTCACGTTACAGAACTCTGAAAGGGATCAAAACAGCATCAACTTCTGTTACTAAATTTATGGATTGTTTGTTATGTAGCAATAGATAGTTGAAATAGTATTTCTTCTCAATATGAAGTTATCTCATAAATCAAATTTCATCAATCAGACTTCATGTGCAAATATAATACTATCTCATCAATGTAAGAGACTAAAAGAGTAAATAAGATCCAAAAGATACAATAGGTATTGTGAAAGAGAAAGAAACTGCTGAAAAGGAAGTAGCAACTGGGATGGGGAGAGAAAAAAAAGAAAGAGAATATAACAAAATGCATTTCATATCATCTTGGTTAGAAATTCTGTGTCACTTTTATTTTTTAAATCTTTTTTTAAATTTTTGAGATAAATAAATAAATAATTGCATATTTCAGATCATATGTAATTAAATAAATATGAGAGTTGGTCCATTCAGTATGGATACTTTCAACTTCTGCTGCCAGTAGAAGTTACTGCACACTTACAGGAAATTCTCCTATTTTCTGGCTTTTTTTGTGCCCAAAATTCAGTGAGCAAGGCAAAATCTAAAAGAGAAGCATTATGGGAACCATGGAATTAGGATTGCTATACTGAAAAACACATGAAAATATCCACAGAAAATTACAAAAAATGAAAGCACAATTTTATTCATGTAAACACGTCAGAAGGGATATCACTATTAGTTGATGTAAAGCACAGAAGAGAGAGTTATTTGAACCAGACAACAACTTGCAACACTAGATTTGCATGACTGTTTTTTTCTGTTTTGTTTTATATATATAATTTTTATTACTCAGGAAATAAAATAAGAAAATTTTGAAGTTTTATAATTGGAAGATATACAACAAATTAATTTCATTCATGTGATATGCTAAAATAAAGTCATTAAATTTTAGAAGAAAAAATTTCATTTTGCATCCTGTAATTTGTCAAAAGTAAGCAAGAAAACATTTAATTTATTTCATATTTATATTTATCAAATAAAATTCTAAAGATATTTTCTAACTAAAATATTTAAATCTCTGGAAACTCAGCATCACTTTTAAAAAATAATGAGAATTTTGACGAGGTTGAAACTTGTTTTAAAAAAAGAGAAAGCATAGAACTCAGGAAACATTGTCTGGCATGAAAATTAATGTCAGTTTTGTGGGCAGTATAATGGAAAACATTTTTTCAAGGATTTCTGTTCATGCAGAAAGGGTGTTTTTTAAGTAAAAATTTAAACATTTGTCAGTAAGTGGGACAAATGGGAGGAAACAAATTAGGGAGTTTTATAAATTAGCCTGCAACTGGAATGTAAGAAAAATATGTTTATAGGTAATGATAAAAAATCTATAAACTAAGAGAAAGTAGTTTTATATCTACCCTAACTATTTTGTACATGCATATATTTATTATTTGGACAAGATATCATATCTGCATCTTGTACTCTGAATAACTACAACAAAGACAACAATATGTAATATATTAATTATTTCAGTAGATCTGCATGACTGTTGCGCAACACGTATATGTACTGAACTTCAGTAGTTAACAAGTTTGGCATGTGTGTCTTTGTGATATATAAATTATGTGACTACTTATTTGAGTATACTAATTCTTCACCCAGTCTTTTTTAAAATTTATTTATTTATTTTTATGTATTTAGTACAGGGTCTACAAAGTCACACTACACAGATGAGACTCGTAGTGATCCTCCTGTTTTCAGCCTCCCAAGTGCTGGGATTATAGGCACGCGTCACCACGCCTAGTCTCAGTTGCCTTCTCAGGGCACCCTCGGAGCAGGGCCGGCACAACAAGTCGGGTTCTGAATTCCTGGTCACTGTGTCTGCCTAAGTAGGCATTTTAGTCTGCTGGGCTATCTGGCTGGCCCAACCCAGTCTTTTTATATGATGAATTTGTGCTAAACTGAAAGCATAAAATTTATGTTTTATTTATAATGTCTACTTATCCAATATGTAAGATTGAATTTGTGTTTTTAATATAGATGTTATACCATAATTGAGTGCATGTATAGTAGAATTCAAAAAGAGTTTTAAATTTTAATGAGTTAGTGACATGAGTGCTGAACAGTGGCACATATGTCGTTAAGTAAAGACAAATGATTTCAATGGTATAGGAGAAGAAAGAGGCCATGGTAGCCAGTCTATTTTCCAGATGAAGGTAGGACTGGAATAGCACTTTGAAGGATGAGTGGCCCATGGATACCAAGGTACAGGAATCGCATAAGAGAAGCACCAAGGCCAGATTTTGATTTATTAAATAATGAAGAGTAGTAAAACTGGTCTGCTTGTGAAAAATAAAATGTACTTAATTTAACAAAAAAAAAAAGGCAAATCACATTATCTAAATACTTGACTGTAAGGAAAGATCTCTATAACTGTGGTATCCAATATATTATTATAAATTAAGTAATGAGGGACAAGAAAAGAGTGAATTTTTTCTATTACTTATCATTAGGCTGTGGGATATGCTAGAGAAAATGGAAGAAAATAAATGAATACAACACTTTAGTCAGAGACCACTACATGTCTGATGTCCAACTGACATACGTTGTGTGCCAGTCTTCTGCCAATAAAATGCCCAAACAATGTGAGAATTATTTAAAAATAAATTTTGTCCCATAATGATAGGTCTGTACTCAGCATTGTATATTTCCAGCAGTTATAAATGGCATGAATAATGGAAATATCTAACTGAAATTAAAGTTACTTCACAGTAATTATAAAGTAGAGGTGTGGTACATTTACAAATACATAAGCTGCTTACAATTAAGCATATATTCCCATATCTGTTTCACTCATTTATATTATTTATCTCTGTGAAGTGTTCTGAATGGATTTAACATGCATTACATGTTACATTTCATATAATAATGTTTCATAATTGGCTTATAAATGTCACAAGTGTGAAACATGTTTTTCATGCTTCTTAACTATGAAGTAATGCAGAATAATGAGGAGTATTGGTTCTCAACATTTATAATTTATATTAGGAAGACATCAATGTTGCTTTCTCATTTAGCAAATGTAAAAAAATTAACATCTTAATATTTCCTCCTAAAAACAAAAAAGTAATTCTAGTGTATATTATTAAAGTCATATGTAGGTCCAATGTGTTTTAGAAATGAAAGGAGTGTCTTCATTGCAAAGTGTTCTGAAAATATTTATTGCATGGATTACAGTATTATTACAGTTACTAAGTCCTTGTCCTGTAACAGGTGTGTTTCATTCTCTGTTGTTTCTCTTGACTCTGGCAAGCCAAGCGTTATTGGGTAGGCTGCTTCTAAATGTTCCCAGTTCTGGATGGCTTGCCTCTCCTGCTGGAGTTAAGAGTCTAGGTTCTTCTCAAACAAAGAGTTGAACAAAATGAGCTAAAACAGAGATCAAGGTTTTTTGGGAAAGGAAAAGTGAAGATTAAGGGAGAAGCTGCCTAAAAGGTAAAAAAGCAAGGTGGAAGAACACCCTATAGAAATCAGGGCAGGCTCCTGTGGGGCTAAGCCACAAGCCTTCATGCTTCACCTCTCTTTCTGTGCTGTCCATATCTGGAAGAAATCCATATGAACTTCTCCGTAGGGTCCTGAGAGGCAGTGCTGGGATCCATGTCTTGGGCTGATGGTAGGTCTAGCCATGCGACTGCAAACCTGTTCAAATTCCTGCCAGAAGTCCAAGAGAATGGCTTTTGGAACTTTTTTGCACATATATGCCAAGATATTGTCCTTAACAGCTCAGCTTACATCCCCAGCCAGCTTTGCCACACCCTACTCTGCTATCTCTACAGGATGGACTGAACTGTTTTCTCTCTTCTATATGAAATTCCACTACACTGAAACTTGAGGCAAAGGCATAGTCTCCTCCTGAACCCTGCATTGGTGGGACACAACTAAGACAGTAAGATGGGAAACAATAAACACTACCCTTTGTCCATGTTTTTCATACCCAGTTAATCATGAAACGTTTTCCTTTCTCAATCAATTTTCCTTACATATGTTTAAAAATTGCAACAAATGCAGCTTTTTGATAGAATAGACATGAATAACACTACAGTTTGAGATTTAAGGTAAAATTTACCTGCGTTTTCTGCTCAGGGTCTCAGAAGATTAGAATTAAGGCCTTTTGAGGGCCATATCTTATACAGTGATAGTGTCTTCAAGGCATATGATTGCTGTCAAAATTGTTGCAACAAAATGATTATCATAGAACTGAGGTTCTTAGGGCCAAGCAGATGGCTCAACAGAATAAGGGTTTCCCTGGCCAGCACAAGGGCCTGGATTCAAGCTCTGGGTCTGAAAAGAAAAAAAAAAAAAGAAAAAGAAAAAAGAAAAAAGAACTGAGGTTCTTGGCTCTAAAAGACTGCAGCTGTTCCTTGTGGCATACTACTGTCCACAGGGCAATTTTCTTCTTCAACGTCAGGAGGGGAGCAAGTTGGTAGTTTTGAGAGCCCACTTCATGGACACTCTAAGGCCCTCTATGATAGAGATGAAGGACATATTTTTCATGGGATAGGTGCAGTAAGACAAATAGTGCATGGTCTCTCTTATGGAACCTAAAATGGTTGGGTTTATACAAATTGAGACTAAAAATCCTACCAAGACTGGTAGCATAGGAGAGGATTGGGGGTATTTGATCAAAGGCAGGAAGAGATGGATCAATTATTGTAAAATTAAAGTTACCTAGGTGAACAAGTAGTAGTGTTGTATGACATAGAAGAATAATTTCAGAAATTTAGAAAAAGATTTCGATTGTACTCATCATAAAGAAATGATAAAAGGTTAAGGTGGTAGGTCTGCTAATTACCCTGACTTTATCATCACCTAATATAAACATACATTACAATTCGTGGTGTATTTTATACAAATCTGATGTGTATTTTGTAAAATTATTTTTTTTAATTTCTCTAGAATAAATGTTATTTTTTAACTCAGTCAAATGTAATGAACTTTATTGCTTCTGCAAAGTCTTTTGAGTTCTGCTATGTGGGATGAATTAATCATAGAAAAAAATACTAATATACTTACTAATCTAACTACACCAAAGGCCAGGGATTGTACAAGGCTTTGGATCAGGAAGGGTAGTGTCCGAAACTGGATAGGACCCTGATGTAAGATTATGAATAGTAATCTTTCTTTATTAGAATTTCTAATGTTATCTTCAAAAACCAATTTACCAACTACATTACAGGCGACAGAATTGACATCACTGTCCATCATTGCATCCATACCAATTCAGAGGAGGCATTTAACTGCTTTTTGTATGAATAAAGTAAAAAAAAATCATATTATATCCTGCAGATTATTTTTTCACTTTTCCCATGGTATATATTATGTGCTATTCTACATAATTCATTTAATATTAGTTATTTGCCTTTGTTCATTTTAATTCTGATTCGTTATTATTGAAACATGCCGTCTCAACATAGAGTGGAAATGCTACCACTTTAACGTCTAAATCATCACCCGAACTAACGTAATACTAAATAATTAACTAGGCTTCTTTTAGTCCTTGGCGTTTCTTGCATATGTGCTTAGGATTTAGCTCTGCATCAGGAGCAAATAATCACACAGAATTAAAACGGTGTGAGGTTCTTTTTTCTATAATTGCTGAAATATAATGTAATACCCCAAGGTACATGAAATCATAAAACAAATGCTAAGATAGGTAGCACTTCCCAAGGTACAAAGTATAGGATTTCATAAGAAGGCTCCTTGGAAGCCAGTTAGTAAGGCTTCAAAGACAAGAGGATGCTTAAAGGAAAAAATGAACGGCAAGAAGTGTATGATGGAAATACGCCAGATACTCCAAATGTATTCCAGAATTAGAGGGCTCTAAGGAGGAAGTAGTGAACTCTTAATACACAGCTCTAATACCATCTGGGTTTTTTTGAACCAAAGAGGAAGAATTCAAGGCAAAAATAATCTTTATTTTGCCCCTAGAGAAACTCACCTATGCCTTGGGTTTGATGAATCTACACTACATTTTTTCAAAATGTTGTACCTTGTTATTATTTGTGCCTAGATGTCCTTCCAAAGCCTCATGCAGTTATGGAGTAGGCTTTTAGGGTGTTTGTTTGTTTGTTTGTTTGTTTTTGCGGAACCAAGGATTGAACTCAGGCCCTTGTGCTTGCCAGGGAAGCGCTTATTCCACTGAGCCATCTCCCTGGCCCAAAAACTTTTTTTTTTTTTTTTGGCAGAGCTAGGGAATTGAACTCAGGTCCTTGTGCTTGCCAGGGAAGTGCTTATTCCACTGAGCCATCTCCCTGGCCCCTGGCTTTTAGTTTTTGATTGATTCATGGTCCAATGTTGGGATAAAGGGTGTGTGTGCTCCCCTGCAGTGGGGAGTCTGCATACAATACAGGGGAGGGAAAGAGGGTTCACTGCTCCTCCCTTTGCTCTTGTTGATTTTGCAGTGCCGCTCCCCTATGAACTGTTGCTCTCTGCCATGTGCCAGCCTGCTTGGAGCCAGCCAAGTATGGACTGAAAGCTCCACAAACTCAGGGCAAAGTAAGCCTTTCCCCTTTTAATGTGGCATCAGGTGTTTTGTCTGGGCAATGAGAGGAAATATAACCAAGACACACCTGAAACTCCTTGAGTATAGAAGTGAGGATACAATCACTCATAATTCCTGAGCCCTTCCTTGCTATATGCCAACAACGATTTGTAATCTAGAAGGAGTACATGACTATCAATCCTAAATAGTCCAAATTTAGATTTATAATTTTCTCTTTAAAATCTGCTTTCCTTCATTCATCCCTCACACGATGGCTTATATCTACACGTCCTCCCAAAGCCTCATGAGTTCATAGATGGGGCTTTGAGAAATCCTGGATTATGAACGTGTGAAGCTGAGTAGGTGGTGAGATACTGGGATTAAGGTTGTGTGATGACTAAATTCATTTTGCATAATAAAAACCCCATCCTGGATGTGGATGGCACCTAGATGGAACTTATTAAGTTAGATGGAATAAAAGAGAAAGAGGCTTGCTGCTTCACTGTTTGCTGCTTCCTGCCTACCAAGCCACAGACCTGTTCTTTTCCATGATGCCACTTTGCCAGGCACCTTGACTCAGAGCCAGCTGACTATGCAACGAAAATCTCTATCAACTGTAAGCTGAAATAAGCTTTCTTCCTTTACCTTGTGGGTGTGGGGTATTTGGTCTCAGCAACAAGAAAGGTAATGATTGGCTTTTAATATAATTGTAAAATTGTCCTTGACATTTTCTTATCCTTAGCTTCTATTTAATGAGATCTAAGTGGCTGAGGTTCTTACGTCCTAGTCCCTAGTAGGACCTTCAGGAAGTTAAGTTAGTGGAAGGTCGTCAGGACCACTTTTGCTTTCCTTCCTTTTTCCTTTCTTTTCTCAGGAGACTATTTTGCTCTTGTGACAGTAATGTCTTATATAATAGGGGGCTGACACTCTGGCTTCCTGTCTCTCTTGCACCTGCTCCTACTGTGTCACCATCTGCCATGAAGCCCATTTCCAGAGCCAGCACCGTGCTGCTCATATTTCCAGCTTTCAAAACTTGAAAAGTAAAGAAGCCTCTCCTTTATGTGGTACACAGACTCAAGTATTTTTATGGCAGTAAAACACTGACTCACTATGAGCTGAGGGTGTGGCTCAGTCGTAAGGTACTTCCAGCAAGTAGGAGCCCAGGGTTCAATCCACAGTGATAAACCCCAATTAACTGACTCCCAAGTCTCTCCTTCTGAGTTCCTAAAGTGTACTTACATCATGAGGTTCTTGACATGTTCAGGTAATATCACTCTCACTTGGACCTCAGCAGCAAACTAATGGTAATTAGATGACTAACGATCTGGGTAACTATCAATGACTT
>NW_004524718.1:500438-503499 GCF_000260255.1 Octodon degus
AGAGAGAGAGAGACAGAGAGAGAGAGACAGACAGAGAGAGAGATACAGACAGACAGACACAGAGAGAGACGGAGAGACAGAGACAGAGAGAAAAACAGAGAGAGAGAGAGACAAAGTCAGAGAGAGGGAAGGAGAGAGAGAGAGAGAGAGAGAGAGAGAGAGAGAGAGAGAGAGAGAGAGAGAGATTAGTGATCCCTAGACATGAATATAAACACACACAGACTTGCTGATCATGGAGTATGCTCCCTACTGTTGTAACCCAAGAAGGAGACCACGAGGCAAAATGTCCAAAAAGATGGTAGCACTTTATTTTAGCTGGTACCCAGAGGCACCCTCAGAGTCTGAGAGACAGAGAAGAGCCCCGAGTAAGGGGAGACACAGTAATTTAAACCCAAAAACCGCAAGACCACCCATTCAAGCAAGCCAATTACAGAAGCCAATAGCAGATGTCATTGTGGTCAAGGGCACATATGACCTTTTACAGGATTGGTTGTAGCCCACCTGGAGGAAGCTGGACACAGAGAAGTTACCCCTTTTGGACTAGGTGGAGTACAGAACAGTGTGTGTAATCTTGGTATTCTGACCTTATAAGGACAATGTGGTTCAATACCTTTTTTTTGCCTTAGGCCATTCTTGGAACCAGGGCAGGGATGAATCAGAGAACCAGGATGGAGTCATTGTAATTAACTAGGGCAAGGGTGAATCAGAGAGCCAAGATGGAGTTACCTATGTCAGGGTATAACACGCCCTGAAGGGAGTGGGCTTAAGAAACAAAAAGTCGCATTTTACAGTAGCTGACATGGTTTACTAAGACGGCACATACAGGACAGGATGGCGGCGTTTCGGTCAGGTTATAATACCTACCAATTTTTAGTCAGTTATTTAAATAAGTTAAACACCATATCAAGTCATCTTATACACACAGAAACACTCTTTACTTTCTCTGAAAGGGTACCCTCCTTCTACTTTATCATACCAATCTTGTACTACTAAGCATTTATATTTCATCTCAAAAAAGTCTTCTTCAACCAAGTAGGATTCTTCTAAAACTTTCATCCTCAAGCTGCTTCTTTTTGTAGCAGTTTCACTGTTATAAGCAGTTTCATGATTAGAAGTATTATGATTTGCTATGTTCTGCATAAAGCTTCTATGAATAGACTAGAACTATGTATAGGGCCCTGTCCTACTTGCCCTGCCTTCATTGTCTAATAACATAGCAACACACATTCCAACATAAATATTGGTTCTCAGAACCAAAGAATAGCTAAGTGACACTGCAAGGCATATTGCGTTTTTACTTAGAATTCTCTCTTATTTTTTAAAGCTTCTTTACTATATATTTACAGAAAACTATGAATAACAGAAAGAAAAAAGATTGAGCTTTAACTTAATTTAAGAACATTTTTAAAATAATATTTTGCTGTAATACGTTCTCTAAGGGTACAAGGATACCTAAACTCTTGAGACCAATTTCACCTGTGTTCTTATATTTAAGTAGGAGTAGTTTATAGTAGATATTTTAATCACTAATGTGAATTCCTTTTTCAAAATTATTCCAGATTACAAAGTTTGGCAAATTGTATTTATTTTTAAAAGATGCAAAATTTTAATCCAAATTACATTTGAGCTTCAAATGAACTCCTGGCCAGAATAAATAGTTAGAAAAGATGGTAAAAGACATCTTATCAAAAAGAAATTTCTAATATCAGGTATAAAATTTTAGTTTTAAAAACAAGGAATGTGGAGCAGGGGAGATGGCTTAGGGGACTAAGTGCTTCCCTGGCAAGCACAAGGGCCTGAGTTCAAACCCTGGTGCTGCCAATAAAACCCAAAAAAGCAAGGAATCTTTGCTTAAAGTTTCTATTGATATAACAATTGTAATTTGTTAATGGAGATCTTAAAACTTTTTTTTTTTTGGCCCTGGAAATCTAACTCAGGGCCTTGTACTTACCAAGCAGGCACTGCCCTGCTGAGCTATATCCCCAGTTCATCATCCATAGTCATAAACTAATTTTATCTCTTCATGTTGGGATATTTCAAAAGAGAGGCAAACATCTCAAAGACAGAAAGTGTCTTTGTTGTTTTCAGCTTTTGTAATTTAAATTATTTCAACTAAGAAAGCAATTTAGTCAAGTGACTCACTCTGAATTGTCACTGTCATAAATAAAGCTGCTTTGTTCATTTAAAAACATGTATATTCATGTAAATACCTACTGGATAGGACAAATAAAGAGTTACTTATAAATTTTGGAGCATCAAGTCAATACTCTGAGCATTTTGTCAGGTATGACCATGCTTAAATCAACCTTAAACATACCTAACATATCAAGAAAATTTTGTACTTGTGTGTTTCTCATTAACTGTGCTCAGTCCCACAGGACCTAGTTGTAGCTGTAACTGTCCTCATCCTCACACCCACCCCTGCCACCTGTGATGTCAAGCCTAGGACAAAACTAAGAGGCCCAGCGTGAGTTGGTGGCATGAACTCACAAGCAAAAACCAGCAGGGCTGCACTGGTCAGGAAGGACCCAGTTGCTCCAACCAGGGAAGAAGGAAGGGGGAGCCCTTGAGTTGAGGCCAGAGGATAGCTGCTCCTAGGCTTTGCAGTCATGCACAGGGCTTTGCCTTCAAACTCAAGGACAGCAAGTGGGAAGAGGGGTAATTACTCCCATGCTTCAAATAATGGTGATAAATAGCAGCACAGTACTAAAATTATACCACTTGGCCTCTACTAGACTCTTTTAAAAGTAATTTCTAAAATTATACCACTCTCTGCCCCTCACCTGCTTTCACTGTCTTCCTTTGGTCTGCTTTGTCCCTCATGCACACCCACAGGACAGACCCAGAGATCCCCCAGAACCAGAAAGTCTGGATGTGCAAATTCACTAATGCACCCTTGACATACAGGAGATGAGGTTGAATCATTACAGTAAATATATTTTTGAAGTATTGCTGTAGAAGACACTTTGCCATTCATCTCTCTCCAATTATTTTCCCCCAATTAGCTAATAATTCCTGACATTTTTGGATGCAATTCTAGAAGTCATCGTTCCTGAGACCT
>NW_004524718.1:504044-504998 GCF_000260255.1 Octodon degus
CAGAAGACTGCTAAGCATTCCCTTCTCAAAGTCCCAGAGAGCAGAAGGTACAAGATGTAGGCACTAGGGAGTCAGTGTGCGGTGAGAACTTACTTCCTCACAGACGGAGTAATGATATCACTCACTGAAGTCAGAAGGTCAGTGTTTCATTACTTAATCACTCCCAAAGTGATTGAGTACAATCCCTTTGAATACAATCCCCTTTAAGATGGAGCTCAAATATATGAGTTTTGGAATAATACCAGCATTCAGACCACATAAGGGGCTACAATTGAGTTTTGAATTGAATTAAATTCAATTTTGGTTCTTAGTGCCATAGAAAAAATTAATATGCTGGGAATAAATAATGTTGCCATAGGAAAAATTAATATGCTGGGAATAAATAAATAAACAATTGTTGCAGACAATTAGGCATTTGCTACTACATGCCCACTACTTTGCTCACTGGATATTGTGTCAGCCACATGAAAACATCCAAAGTCAGGAAAATGAGAGCAAAATATTTTTACATATCATAGGACAATATGCTGAGATTTTAATTACCATTTTACTATTTCCCCCTATATATTTTCTTAACTAGGAGGCTATTTATTTTTTCAGTAATAAAGTAGGAAATTATTCTAAAAATATGTTGTCCAGTTTACTTTCAGGAAGACAAAATTCAGCAAGGATACTTACTTATTAAAGGGAGAGAAGTGAGGAAACATGAACGGGGAAAGAAATAGAATAACTGGAAACCCACAACAGAGACAATGAAGTCAGTAGGTAAGAAATCTGAGGGAAATCACTACTTGTCCCAGCGGTCCCCGGTATGCGTGATAACATCGAACAAAACAATGAGATCAGCTTTCCTTTTCTGGTGAGATTGAAGCTTCCATGACAAGCAAAACGTATGAAAAATTTCACATAGAAACAACAGTGGATCAAAGCCAACAGACCATATTTTACTTGAAT
>NW_004524718.1:505139-522078 GCF_000260255.1 Octodon degus
CACATTAGTATATTTATTTCCTGAATTATGGTTCAAAGTATTCTTTTACTTCTGTATCAAGTGTTCCTTTTATTCCTATTTGTCATTAATAGCTGATTTATGTGTTCTTTAGTGCACAATTTAATTTTTGTGTAAGGTTATTTATAAACATTTCTTTGTATTTTTCTTCCCTATAGTATTTTATAAACTGCTTTTTAGCAATGACTTGATTTCACAGCTTTTCTATCATTCAAAATGCCTATTATTGACTTGCTCCAAGAAATACACACTTAATATTGGTTTGATTTTTTCCATTTATGCTTTTTTTCTCCATGGTGATATTTTTCTCTATTTCTGCAGTGTCATTTTAATGTAGTGTATGTGTTTCTTAAACGAAGTGATGACTTGAACTTTATAACAGCATCTTCAGCCTTCAAGTAGTAATCATAACTTCAACCAATACATTCTGAAATAAAATACAAGTGGGAAATGCAGGTTCTATTTCCTGCATTCCTGAGTGTCTCAAGTACACTGGATTGCATCATTTTATGTTGACCGTATCGGCAGTTTCTGAGATTCACCATTTAGTTTTGGCTTTATTAGGAATGAGCTCTGAGTAGGTGTGAAGGCTACTCCAATCTAATATAAGAATAAATCCTCTGGGACTCTGTTGATTCTGTTACAGAGATTCTCCTCTCTGATTGCTTCCATGCCCTTGGTGTTTTAATATTTTTATACTAGGATTTAAAGTAACATAAAATCTAGGAAAAAAATAAAAGCAACTTGCTATCATTTTTTTTTTTTAAACAACTAGTTTTCTATTTTTGGACCATCATACTTGCCATTAACTTTTGTCTGACCAAAGTAATTAGTGTACTCAAACACAAATGAAACTCATGATGTTCTCTTTCATTCTGCATTATCTATGTTCATTGTACAATCAGACAGCTCCAAGGGAAACTGAAACTTTATCTTATGTGTAAAGATGAGTATTTTTCAAATATAGTATGACCTTTGAGGGATAGTTCTTATGCAAATCAGTGAAAATATGATGATAGAATAAGTGCTTCATTCTTTGTAGTGGTATTGAGAAAATAGTCATTTGAAGAAATATCACAATTTAAAAAGTAAAATAAAAGAAACACAATCTGATAATGAGAGATTGACTTGTGAACTCAGGACAGGAATCTGGGCAGGAAGGTGGTGACAGGGAATGGAGAGAAGCAAAAGGAATCAAGGTGTGAAGGGCGGATGTGCCAAGGCCATGGGTTTAACAAAGGCATTATGCATCACAAACCTATGCTGATGAAACATTTTACTAAACTTAATAAGAAATAGAAATGTCATAAATCAAGTCCTAATGGAAAAAAAGCATTCCTTTTCAAATATGCTACACAGCATATTTGCTATTACAAAAAAATAAAGACACAACCAAAACGCAAATAAAAGTCAATTTCTACTTGTTTGATCCACTTTTGTGATGCAATGATTTCCCTCAGTCTCTTCTGCTACTGTCCATCTCTGAAAGCCACAGCTGCAAAGTTCTGTTAGTAGGTTGGCTCTTTCCCCAAGTTCTAAAATGAAACACAGTCTGCAAGTATCATTTTAGGAACTTTGTTTTCTTTCTATCAGACTTATTTTGTTCCATGGCAGATAAGGAGGCTTTGCTTATTTCAAAGAATAGCTTTATCTTTGAATCTTGTGATTTCAGTGTGATTTCTATTTTCATAATCTGGTCATTTATTTTATTTTTGTGGTTTTTCTGAAATATTGCACATTGGCCACTGGACTTTTTTTATGTTCTTGTAGTTCTCGTCCCCATCCTAGCAAATACACCAAATGCTCATTGCTTCTGATGATTTCATCTTTTGATTGTTATTATTATTATTATTATTTTTTGTAGTACTTCAGCTAGAGTTAGGAGAAGAGTGGACTGGGAATGAAAGGAAACCCATGAGCAAAGGTGAAAGAACACAAAGCTCACCAGGACAGCAGAATCTATTCCCAGGTATGGAAGGCAAAAGTGGTGGTGTGACCATTCTCCCTGGAAGCCCTGGTGATCTCGGGGCCGCGGTCACTCCCAGCACCATAGCTTTATGGCTTTTGCATTTCTTTCACTTGGCCAGAGTCTGTGTGAGACAAAAATCCCATTGAGCTTTGAATGTGCTTTTTGTGATAGATTGTTTTTAAAAGCAAAAAACTAGATCAGGCCTGTGGGTTTACCATTTTCTAGAAATAAGTTATCAAGATTCCTATGAAGTTTACTTCAGGTGTTTTATTGTAATACAGTTTCTCACCAGTATTATGAAAACTTAGGATTTTTTCCTATAAATTAAGAAATAGCTCCATTATAGTACTTTATAGGTGTAGAGCTCAAATGTTTTTGCTGTTTGGAAATTTGGCAAAAAATAGTGCAAAGGAAATGATAAAGTTGAAGCCTTCAAGAGAGTGTTAAACAGAGCTGGAATCAGTTCATAAACCAAACGACTGCTCCAAGGAGTTCCATCTCCAATGCATCTACATAATTTATTTAGTCTTCTACCATAATACACTTCTACACCTGAGCATGAATATTGCAAGCTGAGGCTTAGCATTGTACTAATTATCACTATTATCTCAGGGGAAGAAGTTTGTTTTCAGACCTTAATTTCTCCCATCTGGTATCAACTGTTATTTTTCCAGGTGTGCAATGGCATGTAGAAAACTTTATAAATTCTCTGATCACACATTTCGTGTTGAGTAAATAAGATGGAGGAGAATACGCAACATTACTGACTGTAGGAAACAGCTAACCATTGAAGTATCTTTAGTGTTGTAGGAATATTCTAAGAATAGTCAGATGGCACTTGTGTTACAACAAAGAGCACATTTGGTATAAGGAGAAATGATGATCTTTAGAGGCAAGATAGATTTCTTACAATCAGGGACTTGGTCTCCCTAGGTAGTATTCTAGGATAAGATATCCTAGAATATGCCATCTTCTCACTTCTTGTTATCGAGAAGTTATACATTGTATAAAAATCATGCAGCACAAAAATGAGCTGATTGATAAGACTGCATAATATTAATAAAATATTAATATTTTATTTCTTAGAAGTAAAATAAGAATCAAAATAAATTGAAATAGGCAGCTTGCTGATATACTGTACCTCAAATACCAAATTCTCTTATGAGCTCCCTTCTTTCTCTGCATTTAATGCTGTCAAATGTTTCATGAATTTCATCTATAGTTCTTTATCACCATATTGAGAAGAGTGCACTTCAGAACCTGATAGCTGTATGATTTGAAATATATAAATATGATACACACATGTCACCTCTTCATTGAGCAAAACCAGTAGATAGTGCTTGGCTAATTCTTCAGAAACTGTAACCTCAGTCAAAAGACGGAAGAAATGTGACCACTCATTTTCTCTTTTCTTATTTATTTATTTACTTTTATTTTTATTTTATTTATTTATTTATTTTTTGGTACAGAGTCTTACTATGCAGTTCAGACTCATAGTAACCCTCCTGTTTTCAGCATCCCCAGAAGCTGAGATTACAGGCATATGCCACCATGCCTGAGCACCATTATCAGCTCAGCGAGCCCTGGGGTTGGATCCTGGAGTGGCAGGTCGTACCAGGGAATGAACCCTAGTCCCTGCACTTGCCTAGGTAGGTGCTTAGTCTGCTGAGCTATCTAGTCGACCCTCATTTTCTCTTTTCAATTATCACGTATTCCTCTTACCTTTGACAAGATAGGATGTCTTTTTTTTTTTTTTTTTTTTTAATTTCCAATGTGTCGAGTTCTTTTCCTGTACTAAGAAGATAATTCAGTTAGTTTCTATGAGAAGTCCTTTAATTATATACTTTAATTAATCTTTATTTGCCTGACCGCTAATTTATGAATACCAATTTCATTCTTGGAGATCTACTTGAGCAAGGGACTTTCTTTAATTCCCTTTTGATAAACACTAAAACAGGATGGGTAAGAAGAATACAGATGTTTTCAGTCTATCCGCATGCATTACTAGTTGCTTATGGGTGGATTTCGCCAATTGCAAAGCTGCTGTAACATGTGAATTCTGCCATGTGTAAAATGCCATGCTTCTGAAAGTACTTTCTTAGCTTGTAATAGTGTTGGGTCAACCCTTTAAAAAAATAGTATCCCATGACTCTGGGAGTACATCTCCGTGAAGAAGAAATATTTACTCCATTATTATGTTTTGTTATTTGTTTTCATGGTATTCTTTTTAAAAAATAAAATATATGCAACAGTTTTTCTTTTATCTTTGTGCATTATATATTTATCTCAGGGCATGTTAAACAGTCATGAAATCAGTTGATTCTTCATGCAAAAGTTTTTCCTCTAATTCCATAGTCATTCTTTCTTTTTATTGGAGAAGAGACAGAATATTTCCACAAGAAGTAAAAATTACCTATTTCGATCTCTTGATTTCTATGGCCTTCTTTTGAGTATTTTGAAAGTAATTTTCTTAATTTAAGACAGCAACTGGCTAGAATTATATAAATTCTAGTATCTGTAAGCGTGAAAGTACAAAACATGCACGATGTCAATTTTTCACACTGTATACTATATTGACCATTTTGCTCTAAGAAAGAGAATTACAGTTTTTATAAATCTAGCTGATTTTGTATAATCTGAACATATTCTTTCTTCAATTATCACTAGAATTCAAATGTTGCTTTCACTAGTGTAAAAGAAATATGTGTTTTAAAATTAAGCCCATCTAAGTTTAACTTATTGTTTAATAACATGTCTTGTAAGTATGCTATAACACAAATGGAGTGTCAGGATACGTACAAATAAAGATAGACTTCCTCTCTTCCTTTTCTTTCTTCTATTCATTTCAACTTGTGATTCCCTTACTCCTTGCGCTTGGCCTCTTGGAACTGTCCTGTTGCAAGACATCCATCCCCTTCCCTCCTTTTGTTCATTTATGTTTATCTCTTTGTTGATATCTGACCTTACTCAAATAAGAGACATTGTACAGGATTTAAGCCTATGAATCTGTTTGTTTTTTTTTTTTTTTGACACATTCTACTTTCCAAGTAGATCTATTTTCCTACAAAATTCTCAAATTTGTTCTTCTTTATAGCTGTAATCACATTTTTTTTAATCCAATCATCTGTTGAGAAGTGTATAAACCGCTTCCTGGATTTAGTCATTATGTACTGTGCTGCGACTAAACACTAATACATATGTAAATCTTGCCAATTTCTGAAGCTGTTCTAGAAATCCTCTTTCAAGACTTTCTTTACAAGATGTAAAAAAAAGCAGTGAATCAGCCAAGATATAGTTCAGTGGTATAAGCACAGGCCTGGTAAGTGCAAGGTCCTGAGTAAAATCCCACATGGGGAAAAAAAAGCACAAAATGGTGCTGCAGCATTCCATCCAAGGGGGTGGAAGACTATAAAAAGATTATGATGGCCTCAATTTATTTATTTTTATGTTAGTCACTGGGCCTGGCTATGATTTCTAGATCTTCCCCAGGTAACACACATACACACACACACACACACACACACACATACACACACCCACGTAATGCACACAAATAATTTCAATTAGTAATAAATTAAAATTAGCAGCTAATCAACCAAAAATTAACTTTATCTATTTTTAAACAATATTTGTCTTCTGAATTATCAGACATTATGCTATAAAATATTTATATATTGTTCTGAGTTTGAAGCCAGCATGGCAAGTTGAGGTTCAACCCGAACCACATAGTGAGTCAATGTCGCAAAACAAGCAAAAACATTTGCATTTGATCTATTAAATGTGATATTTGAAAAAGTCATTATTTAATAAACAGTGGCTGGCCTTTGTCTCTAGTTCCTCTAAATAAAGTCATCAAAAGATAAAATGTGTCATTTTTATTTATGAGTAACTTGTATCGCACCCGAAATTGCTAATGGCATGAATTATGCTGAGCCCCTTGAACAACAAATGAATGAAAATATGGGTCCTTCACTGATAAATCATGTGAATCAAGCTGAGACCTCAGGCCAGCCCAGGCTCTGAGGAAGTGAAGGAGGCTAGAGACTGAGTTGTGTCATGTGACCAGTGATTTAATCAGGGATACCTACATCATGAAATCCCAAAGGAGATTCTAAACAGTGACATGCAGTGGAGTTTCCTTGTTAGTAAACATGCTGATATGCCAAAAAGATAGCAATCCCTGACTCCAGAAAGAGGGCATAGGAGTTCTAGGCTTAAGATCCTCCCACTCCTTGCTTCACGCATCAGTTTACTTGGCAGTTTTTGAACTGTATCATTTATAGTAAAGTTGTAAATAGTGGATGGTTAGTCTTGACTGTCAACTTGATTGGTTTGAGAGATGCCTAAGGAATTTCTAAGGCACAATTCTGGGTGTGTCTGGCTGACCTTGAAGGTGGTCCTGGGAACCATTCCTGGGGGTTGGACCTTTCCTCAGGGAGCACTTTCCCTGTCCTCTGTTCTCTTGGTAGCATGGAGTGAGCGGCTTTGTTCCATCATGTCCTTCTTTTGGGATGCTCTTGCCTTAGCATTATCTGACCATGTACAAAATCCTCTGAAACTTTGAGTGAAATTAAACTTATCTTTTAAGTTTCAGATGTCAAGTATTTTGTGATAGCAATAAAGAACTATCACTAATATAATAAGTTTAATCCCTCCCTGAGTTGTTAGTCAGGAATTATCAAATCTAATTAGGACAGGGAAATTTCCAATTTGTGGCCAGTCCATTGTAAGTGTAGTTGTCCTGAGGAATATTCTTGTAGCTGAAGTCCAAAGAAAAGAGTGTTATTGAAGATTGAAACCCCAGCTTATGTTTTATTTTCCATAATTTTATTGAGAAACAAATAACAATGAGACAGTTTCAAATCAGATTGATAGCACAGTTTCAATAATTAACACATTGCATACACTCATCCTAGTGGTTATTGGCTGTACAAGATGCAGACATGATATCCTATTTGCAACACTATTAGAACAAATCCTTCTGTTCATTGAATTAAGAGAATGTAGCTATATATCTATGTGAACCATTCTGAATACACAGATACAAAATGGTCATTCATCTGTATCCCCTTTTTTTGTTTAGTTCCATCATTTAAATATTGTAGGTGTGTGAACTCAGCAAAATATTCCAAAATAGTCCAGTAGTCCATAATAGTGTTGGGTCTTCCACTTGACTGGCAATGTCAGAAGTTGACCTGAGTCCCTTATAGCTCAACATAACAACATGGCTTTACTTCTTTTTTTCCATAATTTTATTGAGAAACAAATAACAATGAGACAGTTTCAAATCAAGTTGGTAGGACAGTTCCAATAATTATCACATTGCATACTCTCTAGCGATTATTTGCTGTACAAGATTCAGACATGATATCCTATTTACAAACACTACTAGAACAAATCCTTCTATTCATGAAGAGAATGTAACTATATATCTATCCTAACCACTTTGAATACACAGATACAAAACGGACATTCATCTGTATCCCCTTTTTTGTTTAGTTCCATTATTTGAATATTCTAGGTGTATCAGCTCAGCAAAATATTCTAAAAGAGTCCAGTAGTCCATAATAGTACTGGGGCTTCCGCTTGACTGCCACTGGATGATTCATGTCAGGAAGGACTGCTGTACGCTAATAGGAGACAGTGTCAAATCAGAAATCATGCCTCTCAGTGGGTTCTTATGAAACATTTTGTTGTGTTTAGATTATCAATAGGTATACTTGGCAAGTAATTCAAGATTCTCAAAGTGAAAAGTGGTCACTGTACATAAAAAGGCATAAGGAATAGAGAAAGGAAAAGCATTTTGCTGTTTATTGAGGATTATGAGGTAACAAGTAGGCCTTGGAACTTGTGCAATTTATAGAAATAACGGGCAGATGTGAGGATACTATGAAAGTAATTGCAGGGTGCATCTCTGAAAAACTCTTTACAGTTGTTGTTGCATTTTGGGTACTGTAATTTCCCCTCTTATATAGCCCTCTCAGGAAACTATAATTTAATTATTTTCTTCATTCTTTTTTAGAAACTGATTGAATAAGCCCTGAATGATCCAAATCTGATCTCAGCTGGTGAATTTGCATCTGCAAATTAACCAATGATTTTTGTGATTCTGAAGTTCACACTCTTCATTGTTTCAGTCTGATAATATATAACTGTTGGGGCAGCTTTATGTAGAATAATATGGAAATTCTTTTTCTCAAGTACTTGAGTATTCTTGGATACATGGCATGAAGTCTATGTTATATAGATCCTTTTCTACTTAAAATTTGTATCTCTGTAGTACAGATAGAATAAAGATAGATTTTATTTCTGCTTAGTTTCATTAAGGCTGATAATGCATTTAAAAAGATTTGTATTTTCAAAGTGTAATACAAAAGAAGGTTTTCACTTCTTTATTAGCGCATATGTGTTATACATAGAGATTACTTTCCTCTTGATAGTGAGGAGTAGAGTGAGGAGTAGGTGCATGTACCTAAACAGTTTGTGTTTTTTTTCAAACCCCTATATCCACTTCATAATTACACAGTCTTGTAACCTAAAATATGAAGTCAACATATACAATGAAAGCTTTAAAAACAGCACGTTAGTAATGTTTAGCTATTTTGTAATTAACATTTGAAAAGCATATCACAAAGCATGGTGCAATAGCAGTGAAATGGAGACTACACTGTGATTCAGGAGAAATGCGTCTCTGTCCTTGTCCATTTCTTCTGTGATCTTGAGGAAATTACTTTTTGAGCCTTATTTGATTTATTTTTTAAATAGCAATGTGAAAACTTGATGAAGAAGATGATATTCTATCTATCTATCCATCTATCGTCTGTAATCATCTCTCTTGTTCGCTAACTACCTAGTTATAGAAAGAGCTAGGACAATGAAGAAACAAGAGTTTGACTTAAAGAATATTATCAGCACAAAAATGTATTTTTAAAAATTTTTTATGTATTTATTTATTTTTCTTTTGGGCAGAACTGGGGATTGAACTCATGTCCTTGCACTTGCCAGCCAAGCGCTTATTCTACTGAGCCATCTCCCTGGCCCGTGAGCCATTTCCCTGCCCCTGTATTTTTTTTCAAGGTGTTACTTCTTTCCATGAGAACTCTGACAGTCCATACAAGACTATTTTAAAGGAAAATATCATCTTGTACCGCTCTGGCCAACACTGGGAGTCACGGCATTTTTTTAATAGGCATTCGGTGTGCTTCACTTAGATTTCAGGATCTTAGCTAAAAACGACATTCCTATGCAGGCATTTCCCGTGAAGTGCTTGTATTGCCTGCAGCCTGCAGCCAATCCCACTGCATCCCTGCCCTCATCACCCAGCTGAAGCTTCAGCTGCTTGCCTAAGCTCTCTCTCACATCTCAGTGCTCTGTCCAGCTGATGCCCATCTCCACACCCCAGGGTCTGCATCCCATAACGAGAATCCGACCCCACAACACCCATAAGCTCAATGCTGGACGCCCAGAGATGTCCTGGAGCCCTGCCACTCCCAAGTTACATAGGCATGGATGTTACCATGCATGTCCTTACAGAATATGTTGGGCAGAATTGTTCTCAACTAATAGGAAGTAATGAGGAAAGAAAAAAAAATATATATATATATACATGACAATATAGAAATATGTTTTAGTTTATTCATTGAAAAAATGTAGGGAAATATCACACACAATTTTCTACAGATTCAAATTTATATCTGTAATTATTTTTCTTCAGATTAAAAAATTTTGTTATGGTTTACTGGTGACACTTTAAAGTGTACCCTGACAACACCAGAACCCTGGGCATGTGGTGCCATTCCCAAAACTGGGTGCGGTGGTTCACACCTGTAATCCTAGCACTGGGAAGGCTGAGACAGGATGATCACTATGAGTCTTAAACGCATAGTGATACGTTGCAGCAAACAAAACGAAACACCTAAAATTTAAAGTATACATTGCATGTCTGCTTGTCTCTATGGTTTCTAACAGAACACAGTTCCATTTTATTATTCTATTCTCATAAAGGCAAGATTTTGCCCTTCTTCAACATATTGTCTTTATCTTTAAGTATAAATTTTATTGAGAATAAGTTTATTTTAATCCACTGGCATTCTGAGTCTATTAAACTTGTAATATGATAGGTACTATATATAAGTTAACAACTTTGCCAATATTTCTTAAATTTAATTATCTGTACCATTTCTTTCTCTTCACTTACAACGATTATAATTTCATTTAATTTAGACTGCTTAACAGTATGCAAAAGATAGTATTAATTTTTTTGTAAACTAATTCTTCTCATTGCATTATTTATATTGGATAATTTCAAAAGCAGATTCTCCAGTTTTACTTTTATTGTCATTTTTTTAGTAAGTAATAATTGATTTCACAATATTTCTTATTTCATTTATTCCATTTTTTGTTCAAACTTTCTGTTTTTATATTGGCTTGTTATTTACTTTCCACTTCTATGCATTTGCTGTTCATTCATTAATCACAAGCCTGATATTCTGGAAGTCTGTCACATTTGTATGTAAATCATCTTAGTTCTATACTTTATTGTGTTTTTTTATTTCTTCTTGATTCCTGATAACCTTTCTCCATATCTTTGTATATCTGGAAATAGCTACATTTTTAACATCCTTTTGTTCCTGCCTGAGTGTAGCTTTTTTTTTAAGGGTAGAATTAATATTTTATTGTCATTTATAATCAGATGGCTGTTGGGTATATAGTTTCCATAATTATTTTTTTTGTAAATTACAAAAAAATTACAAGTTTTAAACAGCTGTAGTCACGTTCTTCAGAAAACACATTTAGACTAACTCATTAATGGTGGCTTCAAGCTTATCCTTATTAGCGCCAGAAAACTCACTCACCTTCTCCCCCTTTGTAAAAAACTGAAAGGTTGGCACGCACTTGACTTCACAATCTGCAGCAACGTCCTGACAGTCATCCACGTCTACTTCAAGGAACAACACTTTGGAATATTTTTCAAACAGGGAATGAAGGAAAGGCCTGATCATTCTGCAAGGCCCACACCACGTGGCTGAGAAATCAACTACTACAAGTTTATCTCCGGCAGCAGCCAGGGCTTCTTGAAAGGCCTCTTTGCTTTCGATCTGCTGCATTATGCTGGCTGCTGGGGACCTGACGAGCTACCGAAGTATACGATGGAAACAGATGGAAGGCGCGGGATGGAGCAACCTTAGTGTACTTTTTTTGTTCTGATGCTCAAACAACACTTCAAACACAAAACAATATTGTTTATTATCTTTTGGGTTTTTTATTAATTGAGAAACAAATAGCAATGGGAGAGTTTCAAAACAGGCTAGCAGGACAGTTACAATAATTAATACATTGCATATAGTTGTTTTTAGTATTTATTCATAGCACAAAATGCATACATGATACCCTGTCCAAACACTATTACTACAAATCTTTCTTCTTATTGAATTAAGAGAAAGTAGCTATATATCTATCCTATTTTGTATATAAAAATACTATATATATGCATATATATGTATATATCTAGTATAAATATATATTTAGTATAATAATGATATCTATATATCACTACAAATACTTTCAGGGATCAATTCTATAGTATATCTATCATATTCTTTTTTTTTTTTTCTTTTGTATTTTAGGGAAGGTCTACAGCACGTTCAGGTTCTCACTACTAGATAGGACTCCTAGTGATCTGCCTGTTTACAGCTCCCAAGAGCTGGGATTACAGGCACGTGCTACCATGCCCAGTCTCAACTGCCATCTCAGCGAACCCTGGGGGTGGGGCCTGCAGGGCAGGCCTGGGGATCAAACCCCTGACCCCTGTGCCTGCTTGCAGGTGCTTTAATCCTCTGAGCTCTTTGGGCCGCCCTTCGAGTATCCATTTTGAAGGCCTCTGTTGTGACATTTTATTGAGAACCTTCTATTTCTCTATATGTACAAGAAATAATTGTATGGTTTAGAAATATTTGAAGGGCCTGCAGAAATTCATGCATGCACTTTAGGTGTATGCTGAAGTCTCTTTCTTTATGGAATTTCTCTTTTTCTTTTTAATACTTTTTTAGAAAAAAACATTTATTTTGTATTTCTGTATTTGCTTATTTATTTATTTGGTCCTGGTTCTTGCTAAGCAGCTCAGACTAGTAGTGATTCTCCTATCTCAGCATCCCAGTTCTGGGACTACAGGTGTGCACCATCATTTCTGCTTTCAATTGCCTGGCACAGCGAGCCCTGGATTCTGGGGCTGGCATAGCATGCGGTACCAGGGTCCTCCTTGCACTTGCCAGGCAGGTGCTTAGACTGCCAAGCTATCTCCCCAGCACTAGAATTTCTTCTTGAAGAGCTGAGAAAGCTTTTCATAGTTAGACGCTTGCAAGTTTCTGTCACTTGTTATCCTTTTCTTGTGTCCTAAAATATTTGTATGCATTGTCAAGAGTATACAAGAGTTTTATTAATGTGTTATATACCAACTTCCAGATTTTTTAGTTTGATAACAACAACTGACAGCCTACTAATAGTTGTTTAGTTATCTATTGTTTCAGCTCCATTATACTATAGGTATATAAATAAAAAAATAAAATAGCTGAAAGGGAATATATGTTGTGAAAATGAACAAAAATAAACTGATATTTATTTAAATCTTAGAACAAGCACAAAAGTAACAAAATTTTACGAGATGATGTTAATTAAAGAGAAATGTCGGCAACTGCAAGCTCCCTTGCACTTTACATTTTACCACAATCTTTTTCCTTCCTGCTCTTTCAAAAAGTTGTGTTTATTTTTAAGACAGGGAGACATTGGACTTTTTAAAAATGGAAAAATAAAGTTAATGGATGAACTTTTAATATCCCTTAACATCTTTAAAATTTCTATTCTGAGACCATGTTCTTTGCTTACAGAAGAGTAACAAATACAGGTGGACTTATTTGTTTTACACTTAGAACTTCAACTATTTTAGTATTCCTAAATTAAATACATAATTAAATAAAATCTATATAAGATAGAAAACGGATTTAAATTGCTATATTGAGCTCAGCATGTGGTATTCATTCTCTTTAAATTTAAATAAAGCTTCCATCTGTTCCCTTATTCAGACATCTCTGATTAAATCTTCACACAAAATACAGATAAACACAACATACAAATGAAAATTATAAAAGTTCCATTATGAGTTCACCTTCTCATTTAAATGTGATTTTGCAGTTGAGGCTCATTACTCCGGAGCTTTCTATCATAGTAGCAAGATGAGATTCTGTTTAATTTCAGAGCAAACATGCTAATCAGCATTGGTGTCTGCTGCAAATTGTTTTCAAAATGTCATTATGTTTCAAAGTAGAAGTCCAGACGGAATTCATTATATGGAGTTTTGGGTGATGTTTTTAAAAATAGTTTGGAATATATTTTAAATTTCAGGCATGCCAATTTCTTTCCAGTATTTTCCACATAAAATTCTTGCATGCTCAAAAATATCCTAGAATAAAATGCAGATTGTCCTTCAATGTATATTGTGCACAGTATCTCCAGAAGGAAATTTTATCTGTGAAATGATGTTTTCTATCACAATTACCCATATTTAGGAGGATTATTTTGAAATAATCTCTATTTGTCATTTTAAGTCTCTTTATTAATCTTTTAAAACAATTCAAAATTAATGAATATACATGATTTATAGACAATGAATGTAATATGTATTTACTAAGATCATACAGCTGTCTGATGATTTAAGAAATTTAAAATTATTGAATTGTAATTTAAATTCAGGATTGATGAAACACAATGGCAAATGTCCTCTGTGACTTCCGATGAGATCATTTATTAAATGCTGTATTCTACCCTTTGATAGATTGTTTGAGCAACACATCAGGAATACTAAAAGCAGTTATGTTTCTAATATTCTTTTGTAAAATGCTTTATATTTGACCACTCACTCTTCATACTTCTGCAGATAAAGGGAAAAAAGAAATAATTAGATCTTAGATTTCCAAAAGCTGCCTGAGTTCTTCTCTGATTATGGAGATAGATAAATGATAGTCTTTATTATGAATATCAAGGATATTTACACCTCTAGTTAGCATAGCAAAAGCACATGATGTTTGCTTATAAATGACATGATGACGTGGCATGTAGGCAGTTAGAACACTGTCCCTAAGCCTAGGGACATGCCCTGTAAATTGAGGTCAGTAAGAATAAAGATTTTTGGACTTAGTGCAATAGAGTTCTACAGTGGTGCTCCTTTTGTATCTGTTCATATTGTTGTATGGGAAAAAAACACGTAAAAAATGATCACAGAGTGGAGTGGAATCCACAGGAAGTATACTATTATAAGTAGAACTGTTTTTACCAGCAATACCAGAAGGCATTTACTGTAGGACAAGTTTTGTGTTTCATCACCTGGAAGTTGTGAGGCTATAAATTTACTATAAAAAGTTGAGTTCCCTGTCCAGGCACTATTGATCATTTTTAAATATTATCCTACTCTTTTTAATTGTATCTTCTACTTATGACTGAATATGATATCAACATCTCTGATTCTTGCCTTGGTTGTAAGCTTTAATTTTTTAGAAAAACCAGTCAGTCAAATTATGCATCATTTCCACCATCAAATTATACACAACCAAAATGATTCTTTGAAGGGTCCAGCATGATGACTCTGTATTGGTTCACATGCTAGCAGATACACCTAGAAGATGCTATTACAGGTGGAATAAAGACATTGTATTCATCTTCACACCAGTTTTTGGCTTGAATCCGTAGCTAGACCACAGCTGTGCTGATGTGTTAATACTTAATATGTAATAATAGTCATTTCACTACACATACCAGACTGAATGGAAAATCTAATTGTATTTCTGTTACATTTCATTGTCATGAGGCTGAGATTTACCCTGCTGGCATAAAAACACAAACAATGAATCATTGTAATTGACTTCTAGGATGTTGGGCACTATGCTCTGCAGCTCTGTCTTCTCCATTTATCTTGTTTATTTGGGCTATCATTCCTTTTATCATAAAATGTGGTGTTTGTTTAAAATATAACTATTTTTTTTGGTGGAAATGAGGATTGAACTTAGGCCCTTGCACTTGCCAGGAAAGTGTTTATTCCACTGAGCCATCTCCCCGGCCACTACTAATGCTACTAATCTCTTTCCTGCCTATGTAATTTTTTAGATCAAAAAAAATTCTTTGATTTCATACACTCTGTGCTTTTCTTTCCAAGTAAATAATGTTTTTTTTCTATATATTCTCAAGAACATTGTGGGTTTCCTGTTGTTATCATGAAGATTTATGTCTTAATTTTTAATGATTATTTAAAGTAGCTTATGACTTCTAGTGCAAAAATCTGCATTGCTTTATTTTAATGCCATAATATTACCAAACTCATATTCCTTTAAAATTGTGTGAACTCCCATCCAAGTACTAACCAGGTCCAAATGTAAGCAGGATGGTTTGGACAACTGTACTGTGCATTTCTGCTGGGCTATGGAAAGAAGCAGTTAATGCTTTAATTTGTTTTGTTTCCTTTTTTCAATTGTGTGTATTTTTCTCTTCTTAATTTGTTATATATTTATTTTTCTCTTTTTCTAATTTTACAGTCATATATCTGGTAATATGAATAATTGGTTGGAAGACAACACTATGTATTAAAACAAAAACTGTGAAATTTATAATACTGTTAAGTGAAATTCTGTATCACTTGCAATTTTTCCATTTTAATTCTAAATTTTACTTTGTTTAAAAAAAATGCATACAGTATACATAAACTTGCTAATTTACATATCTCTAGGTATATGTCTTGTGGGATAAAGTCTAGGTATTAGGTGGGCTGCACTCCCTCCCAGATTCTCAAGGAAGTGACCTCCTTCTTGACATTGCTGATTTCTAGAGACTTCATTGCTCTATCTTAAAGACAATAAAGCCAGATCGAGTTCTTACATCACATCTCCCTTCCTCCTTCTATTTTATCTTCTTCTTTCAAAGACTCATACTAAATACCCAGTGAAGTATTTCAGGATATTCTCTTTCTCCTGAAATCATTGTTTCAGCAATTTCACTTCCTATAAAATTTAATTCCCATTATCCAAATGAAGTGACAAATTAGAAGGTTTAGAGACTATTTGTTGAGGATATTATTCAACCAATAATAGGATTATAAATTAAATTTAATTTCAATCATTGAAGTTCTTTGTAGTACTATATGTTCATAAATGTAATAATTATGGAAATGCAAAGTTGAAAACATAAAAATTAATCTCAATTACAAAGATTACAGAAGCACTGAAGCTTTCTAGAAAAGTTCACTATCTTCAAAAAATTTTAAAACTTCTTTTTTTCTAGTATTCATCAAAAGTTCCTTATCTACACGGTCATAGAACCATCTTGATATCTCAGAATTGTTAAGCATTCAAATGTCTTAAAATAGGGTTCCTTTTTGTACTTAATTCTCTGTGCCCTACAGGATAGGTACTTAATACATAATTTGTTACTGATTAACTATAACACTAATAATCTGTTCAAAAATAGTATTTGAAAAGTTACAATACTGTTATACCTATTAGTTTCCTAATTTATAAAAAGTCATTTTGTCTTCCTTGATAGTGTTCTTAATTCTGGCATTTTAAACTAGAAACATTATACATAAAAGCTTGCTATTTTATAATCAAATATTTTTTCCCATTCAAAACAAAATACTTTATAAAACATGCTCAACAACTTATGAATTCAACCTATCCTTTCTTTTGTAAGATTATTTTACTAGGGATAATTTTGTCAGTTCTTCTTACTAATCATCTAGACCAACAAGGTTGAAAGAGTAATAATTAAAATCATGCAAGGTATATAGTAAAATGGATTATTTCTAAAAGAGGCATATTTCATTAATTTCATGATTCTATAAAATTACATTGAGTTGACACTTATTAGATCACTATAATTTATAAAACATATTGTACCTATAAAAGTGAAAAAAAA
>NW_004524718.1:523813-525252 GCF_000260255.1 Octodon degus
CACACATAAAATATAACCCTAAAGTGCAGAATTTTTCTCAGAGGCCTTGATACTAGTGATACAGCTACCTACTATTACCAAAACTCACAAGCCCTATCACAGAAAACAAAATAAAAATTTTTGAAATTGAAAATGTCAAGGCAAAGAGCAAAATGCAATCTCAGACCTCCAGCCCACTGAGAACAAGTGCAGGAAACATTGTTGTAGAAGAAATTGGAATTCATTTACATAAAATTTCAGACATGATAGTACCTGAAGTAAAGAAAAAATTCCATGAGGCTATAGAAGAAATCAAATGACAAATAATCTCTAAGATTTAAAAAATAATGAAAGAATTGATTAGTATATCTAAAGAAGACATGGACAAAACATAGAGGAGCATAGGAAGATGATGAAACCTTTGAGTGAGTAATACAGAAAGTTTAAAATGTGGGAAACAGATTCAAATAGATATCCAGGAAATTTTAAAAATTACACTGAATGATGACGAAAATTTTCAAACAAAACTGAAGAGATACACTCAAACCTTAGAGACAACACTAAAGCTAGTGATCACAAAAAGAAAGATTTCTTTGAAATAACAAGTCAACACCTGCAAGATGATGCAAAGAAAAGCAAAAGAAGACTGCTAGGTGTCAACAAAAAAGCAGGAATCAATACAAATGAAAAAAAGACTATTTGCATAAGTAATAGGAGAGAATCTCCCAAACATTGGAAAAGAATATGACATACAAAGAAGTGAAGCATGTGGAAATCCAATTAACCATAATCAAAATCAATCTATACCCAGATATGCAATAATCAAGATCCCAGAAGTTCAGCACAACAATATAATATTCAAAAACAATTAGAGAAAAGAAAATGATAACCTATAATGGAAAGCCCATCAGAATCACAGTTGATGTGTTAACATAAACCATCAAGTCAAGAAAATTGGATGTGAAGCATTCAAAGTCCTGAAAAAAAAAACAAAAAACAAAAAACAACTGATTTCCAACTCACACTGTTGAACTCTGAAAAACTATCTTTCAAAATTAGTAGAGAAATAAGACACTTTCATGACAACAAAAAACTGAAAACATTCATGAACACCAAACCAGCCCTATGAGGAGTATTGACAGATATGATAGAAACTGACAAAAATGACCACAATCCCAAGAACAAAGAAGAAAGAACCAACAAGCAGGGCAAGCAATTAAATAGAGGGGACAATTAGGGAACCAACAGCAGGAAAACAACATGACAATGATAAGCTAATGCATATCAGTTATAACAATTAACATGATAGAAGTCCATTCTCCAATCAAAAGAATCAGATTAGAAGAGTGGATCAAGAAAAGAAAATGCAACAATCTGTTGTACATAAGAAACTATTTTAACTCTAAAGGAATTCATAGACTGAAAGTCAAAGAATGGAAAACTATGCTTCATGACATAGG
>NW_004524718.1:525827-527902 GCF_000260255.1 Octodon degus
GGGGATTGAACCGTGGTCCCTGTGCTTTGCTTAGCTTAGCTTGTTCTAAGTAGGTGCTTTAGACCACTGAGCCATCTCACCAGCCCAACACATTCTTTTCAACTGCCCATATGGCATTCTCTAAAATAGACCTTATACTAACACATACAGCATGCTTAAGTAAATAAATGTGAAAGAATGGAAACTATTACATGCAATGAAAGCAGAAATTATTGACAAAAGAAAGAGCAAAAACTCCATAAACACAGGGAAATTAAATAACACCCTCCCTAACAAGCAGTGGATCCCAGATGAAATTATAGAGGAGGTAAAATAATATTGGGCTTGCCAGATAACTCAGCAGACTAAAATACCTGCTTAGGGAGAGTGCAGAGGTCAGAGATCCAACCCCTGCATGCCCTACTGGCCCTGCTCCTGGGGCATGCTCAGACAGTAACTGAGACTGGGGTTGGTGACATGTGTCTATAATCTCAGTTTTGGGGAGGCTGAAAAACAGGAGACTCACTACAAGTCTGATGTACATAGTGTGACCCTGTGGACTCTGTACTAAATATATTTTTAAAAAATCTACAATTAAATGAAAAGGTCAATATAACTTCTTGGAATGGGTAGGATGCAGTGAAAGCAGTACTAAGGAAGAAATTTCCAGTGGTGAATCAGGAATGCATTATGAGCACAAATAAACAACCTAATGCTGCACCTCAATCTTCAAAAAAAAGAAGATCAAGTCAAACACAAATTCAAAAAAATGGAGGAAATTGTAAAGGTGACAGCAGAAATTAATGCAATGGAGTCTACAAAAAAAAAAAACATATGGAATAAACGAACTGAATTCTTCCTTGAAAGATTAAATAGAATTGTTGTCTTTAGTCAACTTTATAAAAAAAAGAAAGAAAAATGTATAATTTATTCAATAAGGATTGGAAAGTGTGAAATCACTACAGATCATCTGGAAATTCAGAAGATCATAATTATCTACTTTGAAAATATTTACTTTTTTATTTATTTATTTTTTCTTTGTAGAACCAGAGATTGAACTCAGGGCTTTATGCTTGACAGACAAGCACTTATTCTACTGAGCCATATCCCTGCCTTGAAAATATTTGCTCTTATAAAATGGAAAACACACAAGAAATAGATGGATTCCTAGAAATATATGTTTTACCAAAGCTGACTCAAGAACATATAAAAATTCTGTATATCAGTCAATTAAATTGAAAACATAATTAAAACTCAGAAAGAAAGAAAAAGCCACGTCCTGTTGACTCACAGCTGAATTCTGTAAGAAATTTAGAGATTTAATTCCAACACTCTTAAAATACTTTAATGAACTATGAAGTGAAATAATTCCCCCTAATTTATTTCTGGAGGAAAGTATTGCCCTGGCTCCCAAACCAGAAGGACCCACCAAAAAGAAGAACTACAAAACAATCTCCTTAATGAATATAAAAGAAAAATTACCAATCAGATACTGACAAACAGAATGCAGCAAATAATCTAGAAATTTATATATAATAACCAAGTAGGATTCATCTCAGAAAGTAGAGGGCTATTTCAATATGCAGATAAAAAAGTTTAACACACATCAACAGAGCCAAAGACAAAAATCACATAAACATATCAACAGATACGGAAAAAAAAACTTTTGATAAAGTCCAAAACTAATGATAAAAACAATAAGGAAAATCAGAATAGGTGGTCTTTCCTTCAGTTTGATATAAATGATGTATGACAAAGCAACAGCCAACAAGATACTAATGAAGAAAACTTGAAAATTTTTAGTTTAAAACCAGAAATGAGACAAGGATGTTCGCTATTACCGGTGCTACTTAATATAGTTCTGGAAATATTAGCAAGAGCAATTAGATAAGAAAAAGAACTAGATCCCTGGCACCACATCACATGCCAGCCCCATCCCCAGGCATGCTAAACCAGTGGCTAAGTACCAGCATGCTGGTACAATCCTATAATTCCAGGGATGGTGAGGCTGAAAACAGGAAGATTGCTACGAGTTGGAGCTGCATAGTGAGACCCTGTAGACCCTCTACTTAATACAAAAAAAGAGAGAGCAAGAG
>NW_004524718.1:531282-532396 GCF_000260255.1 Octodon degus
TATCTGTAATTTTTTAAAACATTTTTGAAATTTGTTTTTATGGTAGTGCTTCCCCTTCTGTTTTACATTTATATTGTATGTTTCCAAGTAGATATTAATGTAGTAAGTATCATGATGTAATCTGTAGAATAATTTACTTTGCTATACTGTCTGTTACATCTAATATTGAAAGCATCTGATTCTGCATAGTCCAGTGACAGACTGGACTTAAAAAGACTTCTGCAGACATCTCTGCTGCAAATTATATTATCTTGAATATACTGAGACTACCAGCGTCGATTGCCAGGTAGTTTCCTCACTGAATAGTTGAATGTCTCAATAAAAATGCAATCATAAATACATTATTTCGTTTGCCATTATGTCCATTTTTTTTAAGTTCTGTAAGTTTGAATGTATTCATGAAGGCTGAGGCAGGAGGGTCAGAAGTTCAAGCCCAGTCTGGGCACTGATTCTTAGAGAGAGCCTGTCTCAAGATTAAAAAAAAAAAGCGGCAATGTAGCTCACTGTGGAGGACCTAGGTTCGATACTGAGTGCTGCAAAAATAAAATAAGGGGAAAATATGAAAGTTATACTGTATAAGTAAAGAAATGAGGTTGCCTGTACAGTCATACAAGATTCGGGCATTTTCTAATTTCATTATTTTAATAAATTTATTATTAATAATAAACAAAAATTGTTTTCCATGGGTTAGAAACTATTTGTTTTTCTCAATTTTACAGGGCTATATATGTTTGTTTGTCATCTTTATATTGAAAACAGTAAATATTTTCTAATGCATGAAGATTATTTCACTGTTTTATTTTTGGTCAATTCTGTTACTCTGTCACAAAGGAAAATGAAGTAATCACAATGGACTTCATTGATTATATTATATTTGTGGTACTTGTTTATTGTCTTTTTGTGTACAGAAAATAGTAGTCCAAGGTCAAAGGTATAATAGTGGGGCTTAAGAGTTTGTTTTGAGAAAAGAGATATATCACTCAGTCAATCTATATATCTGTCTGTCTGTCAATCTATCTATCCTATATCTATCTATGTGTCATCTATCTACCTTTTATCTATAAGCATGATAGGCATATCATCAACCTATGAACATATGTGTGGACAGACATCT
>NW_004524718.1:533291-534393 GCF_000260255.1 Octodon degus
GTCAACAGTTTTCACTGACTCATCCATTAGACTGACAAATGCCATCTAAATGGTATTATTTTATTTGCGCTTTACGTGCACTTCAGGTTAGACCTAAGTTATTATAATAAACATATAAAAATCTTAATTTTGTCTCTACATAACAAATCTAGAGTTTATTGAGGTTTCTAGTTTAAATGCTGCCTTGTATCATTCCTAAGACAATCTCCAGAACAGTGAGTCCTTGCCCTTCCAGAAAAACTATTCAAGCATTAATACCAAAAATTAAAAAAATTTAACTCCTCTAGAAGTATCATTAATATATTTCCTATTAAGGAAAATAGATGCCGACTGTGTTTATTGATATCTTAATTTTTTCAAACTCATAATAACAACAATTTTATTTAACATCTATTTTCTTTCATTATGACAAGAATATTTTTAAACAAACTTTTCTAGTGTTTTCTTTCCTTAGTAATCTTCAATGTCTGAGTAAATTGAAAGTTATCTGCTTATTTACAGTTATGTGTAAGCTTCCTTTAGAACATAATTTTACCTTTTATGTTAAATGCGTGTAGCTAAATAAAAGTGAACATATACTAACAAAAAGGGTAGGATTTTCTTTCTTTGAAATTTACCCTAATTATTTAAACAGGCAACTGAAATATAGACAGTTATATCTCTTAACACAACACAGTTTAAAATTACTTGTAAACCAAATTATGGTGCAGCTGTCTTAGCAGAGTTTGGTAACAGATGCTTATTTCTTGTTTTCTTGAAAATACATTTTGATCATTCTGGTAAGATTTCATATGAGCACATTTAATTTATGCAGCTAGATATCTATTTAAACTCCATATCTTATAATGTTTCACAGTAAACTTCTCTGCTGATTTAGTTCTTGCGACAGTTATTGTGCCTTTTCTCTAACTTCCTCACAGCTTTCCTTCAGGACAAATGTGGCAAAGGGCACTTCTCAGCTTCAACTTCTATGTGCTCCTAGTATAATGTCACCGTCTCAAGTGGCAGTCTCACAGGAAATGAGGTGTTTCATCTTCCAATTTTTACCTTTTCAAATTCATAGGAAGTGTGATTCCTAATACAAGCGCTACAACAAGGACAC
>NW_004524718.1:535488-536595 GCF_000260255.1 Octodon degus
TAACAACAAAGCAGATCAGTTAGTAGATCTTCATGCATTGTCCTGTATTTGATTTTTCTGCTGTGGTTTTCAAATCTGGCATGGAAAATATTAATTCCTGAATATTGTAACAAAATGTTCTAAAGCATAAATGAAGTAGTGCATACACTTTTTAAATGGGATTCCACATAGAAGGAAAGGGTATTTTTATGTAATAGGAGCAGCAAATGGGATTCATTTAAGGCTACCAAATATACTAAATATTTGACAATATTATTAGTAGTATTATCTTTTTGTAAAAATATGCTTTTTTTTTTTTGGAACTGGGGATTGAACTCAGGCCCTTGTGCTTCCCAGGCAAGTGCTTATTCCACTGAACTACTTCCCCAGTCCCCAAAATAAGCTTAATTTTGATACCAAATTTATCTTTGCAGCAAATTAAAAATTATGGACTTCTTACATAGTGACTATCCCGCCACATACACTACCCTCAGCTACACCCAATCCTCTACTTCAATGGTATATTTCCTGCAGCTGATGAACCTACACTGATATATTATCTCCAATAACAATAGTGGACCTGTGGATTCATTTCTTTCTGGAACGTATATATTTCAACAAATGTATAAATGCATGTATTCCACATTAAAATGCTATATCGACCAATTTAATTTTCATGAAAATCCTTCATTTATCCCTTCCTCAGTCCTAAACTCTGACGACTGATCTTTTTGTGCACTTGTGCATACAAACACACATATTTGCACAATCGCAGCCAACTAGTTTTGATAGCTCATAAATTTTCTCCATCCTTGTAAAGAGCTCTTAACCCATTAATAGAAAGGAATACTTTCTTAGGCTCTCTACAGGTTTATGAGATCCTCGGCTTTTGCACCACTGCTTCTCTTTGCAGCCGTTATACAGCCTTCCTGCTGTGAGGCACAGATCTAGCAGCCCTTAGCAGCATCAGCACTTACATAGTATAACCAGCTGAACCCACTTTCCTGGAGAGTCCAGATTCTTGTTAGGATTGGGAGAGTCCAGATTCTTGTTATGCCATCCTATATGCCAAGGCATAGAGTAGCCTTCAGGCATCCAGAATAGGCTCAGCTGGCAGTGACACGTTAG
>NW_004524718.1:537631-539766 GCF_000260255.1 Octodon degus
AAATGAAAATTTCCCGTGATCCTTTTTTAAAAAATATGATTTCAAAGTACTTTTGTTTTCTGGAAGTGATGTCTTAATCACATGGAACAATTCACCTGTAGTTTTAAGTTCACTGCTAATTTACCAGACTTAGCCTCTCTTTGCAACTGTTTATTTGGTAATAAGAAACTGGGAGACTGATCTTAATGACAACAGTATAGGTTAACTGATTTTGAATAGCCATTCCTGGTCAGAGGTGTCACTGTGATTTTTAAATATTTTGAGTCACTTTTATAATAACTCAAGGCAAGGGTCACTTTTATAGATAAAGCAGGCATGAAAAGTTCGGCCTCGTAGCCTTAGGATTGGTAGAGTCCAGACTCTTGTTGTGCCATCTAACCTTTGAAATTCAGTTTTCATATAGCAAGATGCAAATCATAATGATTGCTTCATACTGTTAGTGTGGTGAAAAGTGAAATACTTTTGATGGGCATGACATGGGCTTTTCACGAAAGATCAGAGCTATTAGATAGCATATGAATTTTTTATACCCAGTTTTAAAAATTATTTTCTTGAGCATATGTCTGCATTATTTGTATCTCCTTTTATTCGCATCATAAACTGATATTTATCCACTGAAATTTCTACTTTACTGATGCAAGTACGTTTATATATACTCCACCTAAAAGAAAAATATCTTGATTCTCAAATTAACTCTGAATTTTACCACAGATTTCAAATTACTCTGCTCTTTTTTATTTGCAAATTAACAATATATCTTATGTAAATAATATCAGGTCATCAATTCTGACCCATTCTGTTTTTTAAGTAATGTTATTAAGCCACTGTTACTAATAGTCTAATATGAACATAAAATAAGCAAAACAAAAATCACTAATCAGCTACCCCCAAATCCTTACCTGCTAAGTGCTACAGAAGTAAGCTAATGTGAATCATTTAGTTTCTTACCCCCATATTGTTAAACACCATGCTTTCATTATTATTAACTAAATCTATGAAATATTCCCTAATTCCCAGTGCTTCATGAAGGTAGCACTGTCTACCTCTGCTTCAGTTTGCATCATATTTGCCTTCCTTCTTTCTTCCAATAAGTTGAAAAAAATTATAAAACTATGCTTATAATCATTGAAGAAATCAGGTAATCTTTCTATATCATTTCTTGTTTTTGGTTGTTGTTGTTAAAGTTTTTATTTTCCAGGTAGGGAGTCAAGTCCAAAGAGCACTGAGCTACATCCCTAACCCTTTCTGCCTCTTAGTTGGAGACAGAGATTCACTTAGTTTCACATGCTAGCCTTGAAATTGCAATCTTCCTGCTTCAACCTCCCTAGTACCTAGGATTCCAGGCCTATGCCAAAAGTCCACCTTCATGTCATGCTTTGAAAGTTGCATCAGTTTTTCCTGAATGACTTTTCTCTTTCACTCAAGGCTAATCAATTATCATGTATAGGAATCACCTTTACATCTCTTTCTTTCACTTACTTAATTATCCTTAAACAAGATTTCATCTGTTTAATGAAACTCTTGTATCTATTGATTTCTATGAATTTATTGCCCAAATTTTCAGCAAACTCCTCTTACATTTTTGATTCACTCATGTCCCTATCTCTCTCTCTCTAATGATGCCTTTTTTCCCTTCCCTTCTTCTGCTTGTGCTTGAGGTCAAAGCTAGCACCTTGCACACACTAAGCTTGTGCTGTACATTTCCTTGGCCCTCTGATTATATTTAAATCCATTGACAAGGTAAAGGAACTTCAGCATATTGGTAATCCTAGTGCGCATTATATTCCATTTCTGTAAACCTCCAGGAGGACCTGACCCAGACAAAGTTGAAAGACCATTTTCGTTAGGATTTATTCAATAATACTCTCATTCCTTTGATTCCAAAATAACTTTGTTTCTTCTGTAATGTTGCTGACAGTAATAAAATTTTCCATTGTAGTAAGATTCAGATTTTGAAATAATGAAAGACAGAATAAATCATATCATTTTCTTTTGTGAGGGTAAAATTTTATAATTGTCCTGAGATAAACAAATCCAGGCAACTACAACATAAAGAGCATACTGCAATTGCCAGATGTGTGTTCAGAAAAAATGAAGAATTTAGACAATTTACGTCTTGCTTTGTAAAAAATAAT
>NW_004524718.1:542817-544123 GCF_000260255.1 Octodon degus
AAAAAAATCCAGAATTATAAGAATATCATTGAACTAAATACAAATCCGCCACCATTTGTTAATAGGTTTTATGTTTTTAGCACTTTTCTATTTTTTAAAGTGAGTACAAGTTAAAATTAAAGCAGAATAAATTACAAGTGATAAAGAATTTCACTTAACGAAGTAATAGGAATTTCACAATATTTGTTGTAATACATACTGTTGTCCTCCAATCAGCTATTCATATTACCAGATACATGTCTGTGAAATTGAAGAAGAAAGAAATATATAAGAAATTAAGAAGAGACAGCACCAGCCTGATAGCTCAGCAGACTAAAGTGCCTGCTTAGGCAGAACACAGGGTTCAGGGTTCAATCCCTGGCCTGCCCTGCTGGCCCAGTCCCCCTGTGCTCACTGAGACTGTGATTGAGATTGTGTGTGGTGACGCATGCCTGTAATCCCAGTACTTGGGAGGCTGAAAACAGGAGAATTATTACGAGTCCGGTGTATATATAGTGAGACACTGTAGATCCTGTAGACTCTGTCCTAAATACAGAAAAAGAAAAAAAGCAGAAATTGAGAAGAGAAACAGTACAAACAATTGAAAAAAGAGAAAAAACAAATTAAAGCACTAGCCACTTTTTTCCATAGACCAGCAGAAATTCAAAGCACAGTTGTCCATGCATTGATTGCATCCTTAGGAAGCACTGAAACTTGTAAACTGAAATATTTTATATAAACATAAAACATTCAGAAACAATTATTTTTAGTGGGAACCATCTTTAATAATAAATATAAGTCTCAAAAAGCACATTTTAAGGATGGATCTTCAAGAATTATTAAATCAAATTCAACTATTTAGTTTATTTCTCAATTTACAATATCTGCAAAAAGAATACAAAATAGTAAAAAATAAATAGAAGTGATACAATTTCATTAAACAAAATAATAGGAATTCAATAATGATTATTGTATAATCTTGTCTTCAAATTAGTTTACATAACCAGATATAAGCATGAAGAATTTGTAAATAACATTAGAAGAAATTAAAAAGAAGAAGAAATGTAAACATCAACTGATTTCAGTAGACAAGCACAAATCAGCTGTACAATTATCTGAGCTATTCTGCATATGTACATAAATATACCTTTTCCCTTTCTTTACTCTGTTTTTTTTCTCATCCCAGTCTTTTTGTCTCTGAACAGATTCTTTCCCTTTCACAGTATCTGTTGTACCTTTCAGATTTTATTTACTCTTTCAGGTTCTTACATTAATGAGACCAATACGATATTTGCACATGTGGGCTGGATTTATTTCACTTACCAGT
>NW_004524718.1:545138-554051 GCF_000260255.1 Octodon degus
ATATGCAAATATCTCTTGATTAAAGACTCTTATTGCTGCAACGAAGGTAACTATAGACACAAAGCCACAGGAAAGTATGTTAAGTTAGTGCTTAATGGTCTCTACAGTCCACCTCTGCTTATTTTATTTCATACTATCAAGACTCTTCTGTTTCAAAGTTTCTATGGCATATCTATTTGTACCTAGCTAGCTCCTGATATCTACCCTAACATTCAAACAAATTTTCTTACTATTTTGGGACCCTGTATAAATAAAGGTGAACACACCAGCTAACATTTCCAGCATCCCTGGGTTATCATTGACTTGAGAGTTATCAACAAACTCTTCCAAAATAATTAGAGAATAATTAGTTCTATTTATATTATATTCCCTTGGTGCCTATAAAAGTTCAAAAGTATATAATCTTAGGCATTACACAAAGAGAAAATCCAGTACAATATCATATGCCCTTCCCATACCTTACAGACACACTGTTTGTGGCTGCAACTGCAGTATAGAGTAGAAGTAATTCTACTTGATGTTTGGATATGACGATCACTTTTTGCTCTCAAAATTCTGCAGAAGAATTGTATCTCCACATTTCAAAACAGATATATAGTAGAAAAAACATTATTAACTGAGATGTAAGTTAACAGCCAAAGAATGAGAAGCCATATTATTAGGAGGCTGAGCTTCTAAGGTTCTTGTGAGATTAACAGCAGCATAATAAGAAAGCATTATGCAGTAATTATCCCATAGAACATATCCTTATAAGTAAAATATTGGAAACAACAGATGTATGCTAGCATATAGTCTGAAGAGTCTGCTTAGTTATGGAAATAGTAAAGATAATTTTCATAATTGCAGCAAGAGTTTAATTGTTACACACAAGCTAATCCAATATGCATATACCAATCATGGGGCAAGATTCTGAAGATGAATCCAGTCCATTAAAATACTCATTAGAGGACGTAGGGAGTCAGTACTAGTGACCCTTCTCTGCATCTATTATTATTTTTTAATTAACAGAGTGCTTCCCCTAAGAACTACTTTTGAGTTTTTCTCTGAGAAATTGGAGGACATCAAATGCTGAAAGAGAATATAGTATGAAAGCAAATATGGTGTTCGCTAAATAATTGAGGAAATGAATTTCTCATGTGAGGATAAGAAATAACTTCTGGCTATAGATAGACATTTTCTTATTAGATCTGCCAAGAGTGGAGAGGACAACAGATGTGAATGCTCCTCAGAGTCAATTATCATGTTCCTTTGGGACAGAAATATACTGAGACAATATACTTTGAGTTCTTATTCTTTTATTTATTCATTTGGTACAGGGTCTTGCTAGATAACTCAGACTCGCTCTCATCCCAGCAAGTGCTTAGATTACAGGTGTGCAACACCATGCCTGAATTCTGTGGCTGGCACCACCCAGGACCAGAATGTCATGTGGCATCGGGAGATTGAATCCTGGTTATTGCACTTGCCAGGTAGGCACTTAGACTGCCGAGCTATCTTCTTGGTTTGACAATATACTTCTGATTGTGAATTTCTATAATTCATAATCATAATACTCCAACAAAGTTTTTTTTTTTAATTTAGGATAGTGTTTACAGGGTATACAAAGTCTCACTACACAGATCGAACTTGTAGTGATTCTCCTGTTTTCAGTCTCCCAAGAGCTGGGCTCACAGTCCAATAAAGTTTGTACAGCATATTAAAAAATATTAATAACTTTATAAAATTTACCTTCAATTGTTATGGTATTAGAGAAGATTTTATTTTAACCAGATATAATTAGGAAAGTTGATGAAAAAATTGTAATTTAAAATATTTGTGACATGAGAAAATGTAACCTGGGCAGTGAGATAATTCAGTGATCTAAAGCACCTGCTTCGTCAATCTTGGGCAAGCACAGGGATCATGGTTTGATCCCTGGCACCACTTGCCCCACCAGTCCAGCCCCCAGAGAGGGCTGAGCTGGCCACAAAAAAATATAAAGGAAGAAAATGTAACCTATAAGTGCCTAAGTATTGAGAAGCATCTTTCTCTTGGAGTATAAATCTTCAGAATATTTCCTGAGAAATTGACCACAAATTTTGCGAGGAAGACGTGATTCCTATAAAACAAATTTGAATTAAAATACATGATAATCTTTCCTTTTACTATGAACCCTGACATCATTCAACATCATATTTTAAATCTGAAAACACGGCTCTGTCTAAATAGACATGGTCATTGAAAATCTTTCAAAGTCTTAAATTAGTGACCATATATTTAAAGACACTCACATTTTTGTCATAATAGCAATCTACTAATAAGAGGTTTCTTATTTCTATTTAATCATAACTATATATTGGTTCTTTCCTCTTGAAAGCAGTTCTGTTTGAAGATCTCTCTCTCTCTCTCTCTGTCTACCCTGTGAAAAAGATGGGGTGCATTTTGTATCTTCCAAGCAAGTACTCAAGGGATATTTCATTGATGAATTAAATTAAGAAATTTAAAAGTTCCAAATACAGATCTTATCAGAACAAATATATTATTGCATTGTAACAGTCAATATGGTGATAGCAGTGTAAATTTTAAATTTCACCTTTATTCAGATGTTCGTGCAAACAAGGAATGTGTGATATTCATTCTACAAGCTCATTAATGTTAATCATTAAGTGTGATGTTCTTTCTGTGTGTTCCTCTCATGTCATAATTCTAACACTTTAATACTATTTTTAATCATTACAAAATTTCAACTAAAAGATATATGTCTTTCATCAGAACCTGAATTTATGTGAGAAAAGGAGCTGCCTTTATAAACTCAAGAAAATTTGAATTATGCATTTATTGTATATGAAAAGAATGAAATTTAGTATTCAATTTTATTTAAAGAAAAATATTTGAAAGGGAGCCATGAACACCTCTTGCAAAATAAGTTTAAGAAAAAAGAGAATGACTGTAGCAATATCTTTCTTTTTTCTTTTTTCTTTTGGAAAGATACAGAATATTTTGGACCATGGTCGTTAAACATACAATATAATGTGCTGCTAGAGATAAGGCATCTGCACATATATGATGCATTCTGTCATTTTTTGGTTCCATTTTGTGATCTTAGGACAAGTGGTGAAAAAACATTTGCATTAATTTATCATGTCAAGACCTAGTAGCATAATAGTATTATCTACCTCTTAGTGTTTTATGGAGGAGTGCTATGTTAATATGTGTACAATTCAGTGTTTACAGTCCAGCAGTAGTAAGTAGTACATACTAAACATTTGATAAATTAGAAACACTTTCTCTGTCTCTGTCTGTCTCTGTCCGTGTCTCTGTCTGTGTCTCTGTCTGTCTGTCTGTCTGTCTGTCTCTCTCTCTCTCTCTCTCTCTCTCTCTCTCTCTCTCTCTCTCTCCTTATTTAGTGCCTGCTATATTATTGGTTTCACTTGGGTTTCCTCTGAAAATTGAAGTGGAATGCAGAATTCTTTACTTCTCAGATTACTGGCTCTACAGATGCTCCTCTTCAGTTACAGGGACAAACACCAATCTATTTCTCCTGACAATTTTCAAAATAAAATTGTGGGAAAGTTAAATGGCCACAGTACTAGTCCTTTGGGAACTTGATTGCAGCCATTTCTCTGTTGCACCTTATTTATGTGCACCTGCTCTCAAACAGGCAGCCCAAAATGACAAATTTGACAAGAGGTTACATCCCCGTACAGTGTTGCCTTTATCCTGACATAGAATGGCAGCTTGAATTAGGCTTCAATTTTCACCCTTGGTACATCTTCAGAAAGTATCACAATTATTTTTTTCATGGATAATATAATATTATTATACTGAAATGTAAGTATTTATAGAATCTACATCATGTAGTATTATTGGTGGAAAGATTTGGATATCTGAAAAGCATTTTGAAAGACTTAAGTATGTTTCATCTGGAATATCTTCATCCACAACAATGGCTTTTTATGTCTGCATATCTACTTGAAAATCCATCCACTATCATTATTCTAATATCCTACATAAAAGGTTTTATTTTATCAAATATAAAATCAATTTATGTCACATTATGTTGCACAGAATCTTGTCAGTGAGAGCAGGGAGCAGTAGGAATCAGGAAGAAAGATTCTAAGGATTTTCAGGGTGGTGAGACGTTGTACATTGTGATACCAAAGTCTTATATGAGACTCTATTTAGAATCTAACAAAGTCATCATGATTATATGTGAACTTAAAGTGATGCATCTTTATTAATATTTATATGGAAAATGAATAAGAACTAGGTAACATATTCTGTACAATCTTTTAAACATTTTACCATTTTGTTTCAATTACACAAGCCCTTTGAAGAGATTATCATGCCTGAGGTTATGAAGAAGGAACTCAGTCTCCTGTTGATCTTATTTGTGTATATGTCACTGGCTTTCTCTTTATTAAATAAAATTTCCAATCTATGAATATACCTTATGTGATCAACACTTGTACTTGTTTGCTTTTTGGATGTTGACCCAATTTATTGGTTTTAATTATAATTATTTTATTTTTTTACTGTTTTATTAATGTATTTTTGCTAGTATACTTGTAAACTACTTTACAAGTTGGCTAATAATAAAGTTGAAACTAACATCATTTGTTAAGCAGGAAATAAATTTCATATTGTGAATTCTATTATACCTTGGGATTATCTTGTAATGGCTGTCACAATTATTAGTTTTTGTTATGAGCAGAAAATATTTATTGGGGGAAAGAAAGCTCCTGTCTGAGGCAGGGACAGATGGGGGGCCTGAGTGGGTTTAGTTTTGGGGACAAGGTCTCACTTTGTAGTTCAGGCTGACTTCAACTTACTGTGTGGTTTAGGCAAGGCTTGAACTCATAATTATCCGCCTGTTTCAGCCTCTGGAGTGCTGTAATTACAGGTGGGTGCCACCACATCTGGCTAAAAAAGTATTTTGTTTTTTTACAATTTCTTACTACTGACATCCATTTTATGCAAGTTGGGATAATATTGCTAGCAAAATACATAAATAAGTACAGATACATAATGCAAGGACTTTTCAAATTGAATGTTTATTATTAAAGTAATTTCAGGATTTAATTACTAAATTTAAACAATTTAAAGACCTGTCATTTAATTTTTTTTTATTTTTTAAGACTTGTAATTTTAAATAAGACACACTTCTATGTAATTGTTAGTATCATAAGTGATTTAATTATAAAATAAATGATTTAATTAATTTATCTTTAAAAACTATTAATAAAGCTTTATAATTTTATCTCTTTTTATGTATTTAGTGCAGAAACTATAGGCTCTCACTACACAGATTGGACTCACACTGATCCTGTTTTTCAGCCTCCTAAGCATGAGGATTGTAGGCATGAACAACCATGCCCCATCTCATTTGCCATCTCAGCGCACCCAGGGAGTGGGGCCAGCACAGCAGGCTGGAGAACAAAACCCCAGCTGCTACATCTGCCTAAGCAGGCCCAATAATTGTATATTTTAAATGAACTATTTTATTTTTATAAACTAAATATTTAATATATAAATTATATTTAAATACAAAGAGGAAAATTGGGTAATTTACATTGCTTTGATGATACACATCATAAAGTATTGCAGAATCACTTAAAGTGACAGTACTAAGAATAATCTAATTCTTTCCTCTCTTATAATGCCAAAAGGATAAAAGCTACTTAGAAATAAATCTTTTCAGTGAAGAATATTTCTTTGTTAAATTGATAGAATCCCATAAATACTTGACACATAATTTAAAGCCCATTTTCAGCATTAAAAGTAAATACGATTTTTGGTAAATGTAAAATGGAGTAAGAAGAATGTTTTCATTTTTACATATGCCAGTACTACATAACAGAACCTATGGGATGCAATAAAATCAGTCTTCTGAGGAAAATTTATAGAGATAGATTCTCACATCACAAAAGCCGAACAAGCTCAAATAAGCAACATAATGTCAAAACTCAAATTTCTATAAAAAGAACAAATCACACCCAAAGTTAATACTAGAGCAGAAATCATACAGATGGGAATAGACAGGGATAGGAAGAATGAACATTGTGAAAATGGTCATACTGCCAAAATTATCATACATATTTAATGCAATCCAGATCAAAATACCATTATCATACCTCACAAAATGAAGCAAGATACCCCTAAAATTCATTTGGAAACAAAAGAGGCCTAGAGTAACAAAGGGCATCCTGTGAAACAAGGCAGGAGACATCACAATCCCTGACTTGATAGCCACGCTATCAAGCAGCAGCCAGTGCTAGCTAGGATCGGAGGAAAAGAAACCTTCCTCCACTGTCAGTGGGCATGGAGAAAGGTACACCCACTATGGAAATATCACTGTGAAGACTTCTCAAAAACCTAGGATTTGAGGTCACATTTAACCTAGATATTCTACTGCTGTGCATTTTTCTAATTTAATTAAAAACATATCACAGTGATATATGTGCAGCTATGTGTACAGCAGCAAAACCTAATGCCCATCAACTGAGAAATGGAAAAAAAATTGAGATCTCTTATACAATGGAATACTACTTCACTCTGAAGGATGATTACCTTGAGACATTTATGGAGAAATGCATGAGACTGGAGTCCATGCTCATAAGTGAAATAAAACAGTAATATAAGCAACTATTTTCTTATTTGTCTAAATCTTGTTTTGATATATTTTTTTTCTGAATTTTGTGTATTCAGTACAGGGTCTCACTGCACAGCTCTGACTCATAGTAATCCAGCCTGTAGGTGTGCACTACCATACCCGGTCTCAGTGACTGGCTCAGTATGCTCAGGGATTGAACCCAGAACCTTGTGCTTGCCAGGCTGGTGCTTAGAATGCTGAGCTATCCTTCCAGCCCTTTTATTGATATTTTATACCATTATTTTAGTGTTAATTTTCTTTTGCTCAAAGAGAGAGAGAGAGAGAGAGAGAGAGAGAGAGAGAGAGAGAGAGAGAGATGCACCATTACACCATTAGCACAGTACTGCTGTGGATCTTCTGGTATGCTACCCCACCATCTGAGAATGCAGGTGGACAGGAGGCAGCTACGGGGACCTGGTGAGTCCAGCCCAGGAACACTACCTGTGCAGAAACTTTCTGAACTTTGAGCAGCCAACCACACCAGTTGTGAGAGACTGGGTGTATCCTACCATGCACAGGCCCAACATTACTGGCCCACGCCCAACCTTGCTCCCAACACTGCTGAGTCCTGATGATCACTGCAAGCTTCAAAATTGCCAAAAGAAAGGAGTAAATGGCAATCTCAGATTTGCAGCCCACCCACACCAAGTCAAGGAGACAAAGACATAGAATAACTTGGAAGACATACACATGAAATTTCTGAAATGATAGCAACTGAAGTAAAGAAATAAGTCTGTCAGGTGTTAGAAGAAATCATCTCTTCAGTCAAAAGAAAAATGACAACAAACATGAAAGAATTGTTTAGCACATCTAATGAAGACATAATTTTAGAAAAGAAGAGAATAGAAAAATGATGAAAACATTTAACAAAAAATATAGGAAACTATTTGAATGCATGAAACAGATTGAAAGAGATATCCTGGAAATTAAGAATTCCAGAGGTTCAGTCAAATAGCTTAGTGGATTAAGAGCCTGAAGACATGCACAGGGGCCAGGGATTCAATCCCAGAACCTGCCATGCCAGACCTACCCTCAATGCATATTGAGATGGCAATTCAGACTGGGTGTGGTGGCACATACTTGTAATCCCAGCTCTGGGGAGGTTGTAAGCAGGCTGACCACTATGAGTCCAACCTAGTAGTGAGACCCTGAACACCCTGTAGAATCTTCCCTAAAATACAAAAAATAAAATAAAATTCCATTGAAAGCTGAGAAAACCAGTTGAACAAAACTGCACATAGATGTTCAGGCCTTGCAAACAGCAGTATATATTGTGAGTGCAAAACAAAAGAACTCTTAAAAATAATAAAGAACCAAGAAATAACATAACCGTATCTATAAGATGATGCAAAGCAAAGCAGTGCAAGACAATTAGATGTTAACATAACAGTAAGAGTCAGCACAAAAAGCATGAAAAAAATATTTTCAGAAGTAGTAGCACAAAATTTCCCAAGCATGGGAATAAAATATGACATATAGTGAGGAATATAGAACTCCAATTAGCCATAATAAAAATATATCTATATAAGACACATAATAATAAAGACCTGGGATGGCCTAATAGCTCAGTGGATTGATGTGCCTGCTTAAGCAGACACAAGGACGGGGGATCAATCCCCTGCATGCTGTGCTAGCCCTGCCCCTGGGATGTACTGAGAGAGTTATTGAGACTGAGCATGGTGGTGCACACCTGTAATCCCAGCACTTGGATGGCTGATAACAGGAGGATCCCTACAAGTTTGATCTGTGTAGTATGACCTATAGACCCTGTACTAAATACATAAAAAAAATCAGAAATTCAGCAAAACAGAATAATAAGAGACAGTAGAGAAGAAACATTACTTATAACAGAAAGTCAGTCAGAATCCTGGAAGAATTCTCAACACAAATAATCAAATCAAGCAGATCTTTGAGTGAAGTATTTCACATCTTGAAAGAAAAGAATTTCCAATCCACAACGGTGTACCTTAAAAATCTATCAAATTTAACAGTAAGATAAGATACTTCCATGACAAAAAACAACTAAAGAAATTCATGACCATGAAACCAACTCTACAAGCATACTGACAGATATTCTAGAGAGAGAGAAAAACAAACACAACTTTAGGAACAACATGTAAAGGAACTATGAAGCAGATAAAAAAGTGAAAAATGTGGAACCTATAACAAGAAAATAACAGGCCAAAGATAATACACTCATTTATAACCATCAATGTTCATGATCAAAATTCACCAATCAAAAGAAACAGCCTGATAAAAAATATTTAAAAATTAGAATATAT
>NW_004524718.1:555184-556458 GCF_000260255.1 Octodon degus
TAGGAAGAATGTATGCAATGTTTTAATTATTGAAACTGTCCTACCAATTTGATTTGAAACTGTCTCATTGCTATTTGTTTATCAATAAAATTATGGGGAAAAATAAAAAAATAAATTATAGAAAAAAAGAAACAGCCTGGCAGTGTAGATCAAGAAACAAAGTTGAACAGTATGTTTTATACAAGAAAAACATTTAACTCAAAAGGAAAGTCACAGACTGAACAGCAAAGGATGGAAAACAATGCCCCATGTGGCCAAAACCCCGAAAAAAATCAGGAGCCACTATTCCGGTTTTTGACAATATCAACTGCAAACCAAAAATAATTCAAAGAGATAAAGAAGACCACTACATACTTATTAAGGGAAAAGTGCATGAGGACGAAAAAACAATCATAAATTTATATGCACCCAATATAGGAGTTCCCAACTACATAAAACAAATTTACAGACATAAAAAGTCAAATTGGCAACAATAGAATTGTAAAGGAGGACTTTAACACCCCACTGTCCCAAAAGGATAGATCTACTAAGCAAAAAAATCAGCCAATATACCATAGAACTAAGCCAAACTTGTGAAACAATGGATTTAGTAGACCTTTACAGTGTTCCACCAAACAGTGTCCGAATACACTTTCTTCTCAGCTACACACAGGCTGGTCTCCAAAAAAAGATCATATATTAGCATATAAAGCATATTTAAGTAAATGCAAATGAATTGAATTTATCCTATGTATATTATCAGACCATAGTGCAATGAGACTAGAAATTATTGACAAATTACAAAAGCACCATAAACATATGGAAATTAAAAAACAATCTCATGAACAACCAGTTGGTCACAGATGTAATTAAAATTGAATCGAAATGCAGTTATTACTTAGCTGTGGGATGCATGAAAGCTGTCGTAAGAGGGAAATTCATACATTAGAAAATCAGAACAAGTGCAAGTAAACAATCTTTTACTGTACTTTGAGCTCACAGAAAATAAAAAGAACCAATTAAATATAAAGCCCAAAGAGGACAGGAAATTATAAAGATCAGAGCAGAAATTAACGCTATACAGCTGAAGAAATCAACAGAAAATATTAATGAGTGAATGGTTGGTTCTTTGAAAGAATAAATAAAATTGACAAACCTCTAGCCAAATTTTTTTTAAAAAAAGAAAGAAAAAATTCAGATACATGCAATAAGGAATGAATAATACAAAACCACTACAGATTCAATAGAAATTCAGGAGATTTATCAATACTTTCAAAATCTTTACTCTCACAGGG
>NW_004524718.1:556578-562800 GCF_000260255.1 Octodon degus
TAGACATGAAATTATTAAAAATATAATCAAAACTGTAAAAATGAAGAAAAGCTGAGGGCATGACAGATTCACAGCTAAATTCTACAAGAAATTGAGGGAAGATTAAATGCCAACATTTCTCAAAACCTTCAATGAACTTGAAAGGGAAGTAATGCTTCCAAACTCATTTTTGGAGGCAAGCACTGCTCTGATGCCAAAACCAGAAGATGAACCACCCAACAAAGGGACTACAGGCCAAGCTCCCTAATGAACATAGGTGTAAAGATCCTCAGTAAAATACTAGGAAACACAATGCAGCAAATTTTCAAGAAGATCATACTTCTTGACCAAGCTTGATTCACCCCAACAATGTAGGAATGGTTTAATATATCTGAACACATAAATGTAATATAGCTCAACAACAGTCAAAGACAAAAATCTCATCATCATCTCAACAGATGCAGAAAAGGCTTTTATAAAATTCAACACTCACTCATTTATGCTAAAAACTCTACAAAAACATTAGAACAAATGGCTTTTACTTCAACCTAATGAAATCTATCTATGACAAACCAACAGCCAAAATCATAATAAATGAAAAAGAAATGAGAGCCTTCACTTTAAAATCAGGAACAACATAAGAATGTGCACTGTCACCACTCCAATTCAATAAAGTTCTGGAAACATTTGTCAGAGGAATTAGACAAGAGAGAGCTATAAAAAGGATAAGCATGAGAAAGGAAAAAGTGAAATTATCATTTGCAGAAGACATGCTACTCTACATAGAAGGCGCTAGAAACTCACACAAAATCTTCACTAGTATAGCTGGTTAAAAAGTCAACACTCAAAAATCAATAGAATTTCTCTAAACTAGGAGCAAACTCACTGAGGGAGATATTAGGGAAAGCTCTTCCTTCACAACAGCATAAAAAACAAGAAATCAAACTAATAAAAGAAACAAAAGATACACTGAAAATTACAGAATCCTTCAAAAAGTGAGTGAAAGAGTTTTAGTCTTGTTTTGTGGTACTGGGAATCAAACTTAGGACCTTGCACTTTCCAGGCAGGTGCTTATGCCATTAAGCTACATTCCTGGCCCTATTGCTCATGTATAAGAATAACCAATATAGTGAAAATGGCCATTCTCCCAAAATTGTAATAGAGATTTAGTTCAGTCTTGTCAAAATACTATTATCATACCTTACAGAAATAGATAAAGCATTCCAGAATTCAATTGGGAGCAAAAGAGACCTAGAATACTAAAACCAATTTAAGACAAGAAAGGCAAGGCAGGCAGTATCATAATCCAGGGTTGAAATTATATTACAAAGCTACTGTGACAAAGCCAGCATAGTACTGGCAAAAAATATCAGAGTGTTAGTTTAAAGGATTATAAAATGTGTACACAACTGTGAACACACTCAGACACTTTGTCTTTGATGGGAGGACTGAACATTTTCGCTAGAAGAAAGATAGTTGTGCTGGAAAAATCTGGCTTTCCAAATGGCAAACACTTAACCTGGACTCATCTCTATCACAATGCAGTAGGCCAGAAATTAAGTTGATCCAAAATATAAAGACTAAAACAGACACACTAAATCTGCAAGAAAAAAAAATAAATAGTTGGAAATCTTTAAGACATGAATGTAGGCAGAGAAATCATGAACAAAACAGATCGCATGGGAAATACTGCAGAGAAACAACTGAGATCTCATTCTATTAAGAATGCTTTGGAAAAGCAAAAGAAGCCATCAAAAAGGTTAAAAGACTACCTACAGAGTAGGAAAGCAAATTAGTATTCAACCATTAAAACACTTATACCTAGAAAAACAAGAATTGAAAAAACCAGACCCCCCAAAAAATTAAATACCCAATTCAAAAGTGGACATCTTGTAGAGCCAAATGTAGTCACAAATGACCCCTAATCCACCACAGTTTAAATAAGCATGCACACATAAACTCCTTTTTTGTTCTTTGTTTGTTTGTATTTTAACCAGAGACTGAACTCAAGACCTTGTGATTGTGAGGTAGATACTTACGCTGCTGAGCTATCTTCCTGGATCTCCCAAAATGGGCATTTGAGATGAAAACACATTTCTCGGTGAAGTAAAAACAGCAAATAAATACATGAAAAAGGTTCAAATCACTGATAATTAAAGAAGCAAATTGAAACAACACTGAGATTCCATTTCACTCCAGAGAAAATGGTATCATCATAAAATCATCCTTAGCAAATGCTGGCAGGTTTGTTTTGGGAAAAAGAAACCATTCTCCACTGTTCCTGAGGGTATAAACTGGTACAACCACTTTTTACACTACTGTGGAGATTGTTCAGAAAACTGAAACTAGATATCTTTTTGACCCAGCTGTTCACCTGGGTATCTTCCCAGAAAAATTAAAACATATCACAGTGATATATGTGCACATATATTCATATCAACACAATTTGTAATGGCCAGATCTTGGAAACACTCCAAGTATCCATCAACTAAGGAATGGATAAAATATCTGATCTTTTTATCCAGGAGAGTACTATTCAGCCACAAAGAAGGAAAACCTTGAGGAATTTGTAGGTAAATGGATACAAACTGAGGCCATAGTCAAGAGTGAAGTAAGCCAGAACCACATACATAAATATTTATTGTCTTTCTAGTGCGATAAATTGAAACCATTCTTATCCAGCAACTGCAGAGGGAGTCCAATAGCTCATTTTTTAAAATAGAACATAATAAAAAGAACTTTATCAGAACCCAAATAAATTATATAAAATTTAAATTTTCATGGAATTAGTTACAAGTGTAACGTTGCACACTTAACATTTCACGAGAATGCTATTCTTTAAACCTCAATATATTTTCACTATGCTTCTGCAACCCATGGATACAAGGAATAAATACAGTTACTTGTCTAACCTGCAAAGCTCATCTATTTTTTCTCCATTATGGAACTCTCCCTCACTTTTTTTTACAGCTCACCAACATTATTACTATTATTATTATTATTTTTATAGAGGGCAGCAGTAGGTGATGATATATGTGTTGCTAGTAGAATTAAATCGCAGTATTATAGTAGCCATATTCAAGGGATTACTCCTTTCATGTTCATGCATTTCCAGGTAAAGAAGTTCATTATGAAACTTTAATTTCTCTAATTGCTTTTTATAGAATCTTTTATGTTATTGAAATCCACGAGGATAAATAGTATGTTACGAAAATGATATTTTCTTGCAGAGTCAAATAGACTGAGTCTGGCCTCTTCCTACCTGCAATAATTTTCCATAGATGATTATGCTCAGCACTCGATATCTAGAGTTACAGTAGTCTGATAATTTAGGCACTTCTGCTATAGGAGGAAACAGATTATCCTTAATGTTCTTTGCCAAAGGATCTTAATCTCTGGAATATTATATCTGGAACATCCCAATATTATATCTGGGACATCCCAAAAGATAGAGTAGGCAAGAATATTTCTATTTACCCTTTGCATTTGTACATATGTACAGCACTTACTCTACACAACCAAGTAAATGACTTTTTAAAAATTTTGTACCTTTAACACTAAATAATGATTTTTATTTATAATGCTTTGAATTTCATATTTGAACTATACAGTTAATGATTTATAGTTCAAGCTTATCCATAACTAAATGAAGCAAGCAATGTGTTTCTGCCTCATAACTATATTTAATATTCATATTTTTATATTCTCTAAATGAATTCCTAAGAATATTAATTTGAAGAAAATTTAGTTGGAAAAACTCAATTTATGTGTTATAGTTCATGCTGGTTATAATGGTTGGTATATTGTGCCAACTTGAGAAGTTTGAAGCTTAACTAAGCAACACAGCATTTGCACACCCTGAGGTGGAGAGGACATGCCCTGGGGTGGCTTTTATGTTCCAGAAGGCTCTACTGGTTGATATATTTTGTCAACCTGAGAAGTTTAGAAATTAACTAGGAAACATTTTGTTTATAGACGTCTTGAACCTGTGCAAGTGGTGGGCAAGGAGATAGTGTGAGGGGTATACCCACCCTAAGGCAGGCAGCCTGCTTATGGCACAAGGGCAGGAAAGAGGCCTTTCTTCCTTCTCCTCTTGCTACTTCTACCAACATGAATGGATGACCTTCCACCTTGTGCAACCTGCCTTGGAGGGAGATGACTAAACCTTCTCAAGCTGTGAGCTAAATAAACCTTTCCTTCCTTAATTCTGGTCATCAGGTATTTTGTCTCAAGAATGAGAGAAAAGTAAACAAGACACTGGCTTAATAATTCTATTTACCCTGGCCTCCCCGCTTACAAAGAGAGAAAAACAGAAATGAGAAATCCTCCAAACATGTTAAGATTCATGCCAGAGAATTCACCAGAGCAAGTGTGAAAACTGTTGCTAAGAGCAAAGCAGGAGCAACGAGGGCAGCTGAATAGCCAAGGTGCCACAGAGAGAAAGTGATCCTGCACTGGAGAATAGATATGAAGAGGAGAAAGTCGGAACAAAGTAATTAAACCCCTTACCAGAGATTGAAGAGAGTAAATATTGTAGCTCTCAGGTGATTGAGGAGCCCTTAAATTGCATAGAACTTTGGATAGAAAAGGAGTCCTAAGAAAGATTAGAAGTTTGATTTTCATCAGGATGACTTTCATATATCACAGACATTCAGTTAGAAATATATTTCTAGTAGTTTGAAAGAGGTTTCTGAAGCTCAGGATAACTTTATTTGATGTATTAAATTGTATACATCATAAAATTATGCTACAAAATCATAAAGGAGAAGAAATACATGGATAAAAGAAGAATAAGTGGAGATAGAAGATAACGTATCTTTCCCTTATTCTGACAATACTTTTGCAGTTCTCCATACTTGTATCTTCTTGTGTTTTTGTGATATGAATAATTTTAAGTGTGAATTTTGTCATTTTTGCCTATTTCTTTGTAGTCTCACTTTTTTTTTGTTTTACTTACTAGCTTCTGCAATGCCTGACTGCTCCAGCAATTTGTCAATTTCTTTTAATTTTTCTGTCTTCATGCACATAAATGTGCGCACACACACACACACACACACACACACAGCTACTGAATTACATTCAGACATATGCTATTCAGTTGTCTTAAGAGAACAGGTGTTCTGCTTCATCCTTTGTATGTTAGAACAACATAGAAATCTTAAGAGGCAGGTTTTGTTCAGATTGCCCCAAAAACTATTAAGAAGATTTCTTTCTTTCTTTTTTTTCTTTCATTTCATTTCTTTTTTTTAAATTATTATTATTATTTGGTACAAGGTCTCACTCTACATCTCAGACTCATAGCGATCCTCCTGTTTTCTGTCTTCCCAGTGCTGGGATTATAGGTGTGTGCCACCGTGCCAAGACTCACTTGCCCTGGCTCAGTGCACCCGGGGCAGGGGTTGTGTGGCACGTGGTACCAGGATGCTTGCCTAAATAGGCGCTTAGCCCCTGGAGCTACGTTGCCAGTCCTCAGGAAAGTTTCTTACAGAGAAAATGTAGCTATGTACATAAGGCTTTCTAATGTAAATTTAATGCAGAAGAAAATTTAAGGGAAAATAAATGATTATGAACTAAACAATTTATAAAATTTTAAAATTAGTAATGTGTTTACTAGATAATCCTGCCTGATAAATATATGTTGTCCATTACATTTTTAATTAACTGCATTATTTCTTTCTTGTTTCCCTCTTTCCTTTCTAGGTACTGACAATGTAATTCAGTGTCACCACTAGGATTACTGGCTTAGGACTATCACATTTTTTTTATAAGTAGTAATATAAATAGACATACCATAGATTAACTTTCCATTTCCAAGTTGTCAGAGAGGTTTGTGGGTATATAACACTTTTGTGAACAATTATAATTCTTTGTGATAGTCCCCCAAACATTTTGTGAAACAGTTTATCCCTAAATGAATTTTTTTGCTTCTACGTGTTCTAATTATATGAACAGTGTCTCTGGTATCAGTAATTGAGATTGTTTCATTACTTAGAAGAAGAAACTTTAGAAGTGTCAAGATAAGGTTATAAACATTATATCATGCCTGTCACTGAAGACAAGCAATTGCAATGAAGCTCTTTATTGTTACTTATAGTTTTGAAACATTGTGATGACATCCACAGTTTTATTAGCAATGCAAAATTTGCTAATTGATAATCTATTAATGACAGGTGCTATCTACATTTTAATATACTCCTATTACAAGACTGAAAATTTAATACACATTTTGTATTGGGACACAGA
>NW_004524718.1:563345-564060 GCF_000260255.1 Octodon degus
GCATGAACTGCTGTAGTTTGCTTTGGAGCCAGCAGAATATGGACTGAACCCTCCAGTAACTGTGAGCTAAATAAACCTTTCCTCGGGTATTTGTCCCAGCAGTGAGTAAAAAGTAGCTAAGACAGAATTTGGTACTAGAGGAGTGGGGTCATTGCTGTGGCTATACCTGACAATGTGGATTACAAGCTTTTAGGAATGGCTTATGGGAAGAGACAGGAAAGGTTTGGAGATGTTGCCTAGAAGCAAAGCGCTAAAACAGCTTTGGCTGTTCTGTTTGGGAAGATTCTGGCCCGAGCTCAGAGCAGAATGCTGATAGGAAACCTGACTGGAAAGACCAGGCTGGGGAGGTTTCTGCTGGGAAGAAGGACTTCATTGGTTGTTGGATTTCAGATGATTTGTTTTATGGTTTGGCAAAAAATCTGTCTGCATTTTGCTCCTGTCTGGAGACTTTGCCTGAGACTGAAATTAAGCACGGTGGACTAGTTAATCTTGAAAAAGAAATTTCAAAGCAGCCAAATATTGGGCCCGTGGCATGGTTGCTGTTGGGGGCTTTTAGCCAGATTTATGTTAAGAATGAAGAGCAAAAAGCCCAAAAGGATGATTTAAAATGTTGTGAGTTTGGCCAGAAAGGAAGAGCCAGGAAGGCTGTGGACTGTGAAGACAAAGCTGAGAGGATCTCCATTGCTGAGAAGTAACAAGAGAGTAGAAAAGATGT
>NW_004524718.1:565975-566951 GCF_000260255.1 Octodon degus
ATTTTTGACTTTTTGAGACAGGGTCTCTCTATGCAGTTCAAGCTGGCCTTGAGCTCACTTTGTAGCCCAGGCTGGTCTTGAACTCACAAATATTCTCCTACTTTAGCCTCACAAGTGATAGGATTACAGGCATGCACCACCACACCCAGCTTAAATTTTGCACTCATTTTATATGCTTGATATTTAGATTATTTTAAAACCATATCTACATAATCCTTATGCATGCCTAATCAAAATTCACACAGTTGTCAAGTCAGGGTTTGCAGGGTAATAGATTTAATATAGGATGCATAATTTATAGGCTTATTTTATAAGACTCACTCAAAAAGTCTAATGCAGAAGAGTGCAGGAGATAAGTCCACATACTACAGACAAAAAGAATGCAACAGAAGACATAGAGCCCATGGCAATGTCCTGCATGAGTCAAGCTGGTGGCCTAAAGCCAAGGACAGTGTGTTATGTGAAATATATCCAGGATCTGTGGAGGCAAGGCCCAGAGGTCACTGGGAGATGCTAGAAACTGCATCAGTGGGGTGAAGGAACAGTGTCAGAAGATCTACACTGGATCAAGAAAGCGTTGCTCAAGGAAAAAACCAGAGCTCCTGGGAAGAGAATTGCAGGTACCCTCAGTGACACCCAGGACCCAAGCAACTCTGACGCTGAGAAGAGCTGAGTTCATGCCACAAAATCCCGTGCAAAAAGCTTTTCAAGGAGAATCAGCAGCATGCAATTTCCTGCTCCAATTCTTTTTGTGCTGTTGGCAACAATCCTCACGGGGGCCTTCCACACCAAACACCATACTGATTCAGTTCATCAAGGTGTTACAAGTCAAACATCACATGTACAAAGAGTCCCATGTGGATTTTTTTTATAGCTTTTCATTTCAGGAAGATGTGTTGTATCATCTTAATAGGAAGATATTCTTGATTAGTAATGTGCCCTTGAACCTTCACGGATTTTGTAAGAAAATTGAGTA
>NW_004524718.1:587059-587636 GCF_000260255.1 Octodon degus
TTTCTAACTTAGCTGTTAAAGGTGTATAATTCGTGCAATCAAATAGGACACATAAAAGCCATCAGCAGATAGTCTACGTGATTTTTCTAAGACACTCTTATATGTCAGATGCTATTATAGTTTTGGCCTGGTGATTCCTAAATTTAAGTACCCAAGTGAATTATTTTTCCATTTTTCTAATGTGTCCAAATAATATAGACATTTTGAAATACAGAAGTAGCATTCTGAAAATCATTTTAAAGAAGTGAAGGACTTAGCAGAAGAATTAAATGAGCAATCCAGATAATGTTCAACAACATTATGTACTTTGCCTGCCTGTTAAAATTGAATGGGTTACAGTCCTAGACTTGTAGACATTGCTAATAACTTTATTTTATATATACCAGAATAGAATTTAAATTAACTTCCAAAAGTTATGTAGCTTGTAAGTGATACAGTCGAAATAGTATTCAAGGCCATCTGGCTTTAGCTCTAAGCTGTACCTTGGAAGCATTGGTACATAAGATTTCTGTAAAATACAATCTATTTTTTTCAAGGGTGTTTACTTCATTTTACCTTTAATAAATACATTTATATA
>NW_004524718.1:590299-591205 GCF_000260255.1 Octodon degus
CTTAATATGACCAAATGTCATTGGACATGTATATTTAGGCTGACTCATGGTGGTGGGTTGTGTGTGTGCATGTGCACACTCATATATTTGTGTTCATAAATGAATGATAGAAATTTAGAGATGTAAAACAAATATGTGAATTATGTGGAGATGTGTCAGATAGCTTAAATAAAACCAATGTTCAGTTTTTGCTACTTGGTGAGTTATTTCACCTTAGATATGACTTGTTAGTGAAGCAATAGGAATTAAGTATTTGATAATGCCTCTCTGAAAACTAGACACTTCATTCTTTAAAACAATTTAAAATCCCAAACAACGATGCAACAAATATGTCATGTAATTTTACAGTTTTGATCTTACAGGAAGTTCTCTAAGTACATGAAATTCTCTTGCTATTTCATAGACTTTTTATCATAGGAATTGAAATAATATTTGTGAAATTAATATCAAGAAGTTAGTGTTGGTAGCTTAAATATTTTGAACAATTTTATTTCAGTCAAATTGCTTAAATCATCAACTAAATAGAAGGTTCAAAATGCATGCATAAATCAATGGACAGTATTTGGCATTTTAACAAGTTATTTTAATTTAGTGAAATAAATAAAATATAATGATCTCAATTTACTAATTAACTGACACCCACCAGACACAATAAAGTACTTCAGTTACTACAATTTTAACATTTCTTTCTAGCAGTGAAACCATACCCAACAAATAAAAGTATATTTTCTGTACATTGAAGAAACATAATGTGATCTTTCAGTTTCTCCTTATTGAATGGAAATATTTGGGGAGGTAAAGGATTGCCTGATATCCAGAATTAGAATTAGGGAGAGCCAAAGAGCTCAGAGGGTTAAAGCTCCTGCAAACAGGCACAGGGGCCAGGGATTCAATCCCCCAGGGCAC
>NW_004524718.1:591963-592852 GCF_000260255.1 Octodon degus
ATCGATTTATAGCAAAAAAATTGTTTTTTTAAAACTTAAGGATGACTTTTCTTCATGTGCATATTAAAACTACTTAAGATTCTGAAAAAATATATCTATTTACAATATGTGCATGCATGTACATGTGTGCACATGCCACTCAAAAAGATACTTTGAGTCAATTTAACAACTGTTTTATAAAAATATTTCACTTTATGAAATTAGGAAAATACTGAATAAATATTCTAGATGTTAACAAATGACCATTTTCTCTAAAAAAAGACACTAGACCTAGAAGTACAGAAATATTGGAGCTGTTAACATTCCACAGAGAACTGGAAATTCCAGGTATAAAATGAAACTCAACTCTGGAAGAAAAGTAATTTAGCTGTGTGAACAGCTGCACCTCACAGGGAAAGGTATGTGAGCAATTAAAATTGAACAAGTTAATGTTAAAATTCCTCAGTAACTTTGATTGATCATACACAGTTTCTGTTGACTATAGATCAGAAAACAATTGAGGATCTAGGTTAAAACAAAGTTTATAATCCTTGTTTAATGAAGTTTTGTTACCTGGGGTAATACCATGTGTGGAAATGATTAAAATGTGTCTTGTCTCCCTGTAATCAATAAAACTGTTCTCTAAAATTAGTTAGGTTCCGAAGACCCCTCAGCAGGGTTGGCTGTTCTATGCCTTTCGAATTCCAAATAAGCTATGCATCACTTTTCTATACACAAAGTTCATGAAGCATTTCATCGCCCTCTTATTAGCATTAAAGTCAGATAAATAATCAAAACAGAATGTTACCTTTTAACTTCACATAGGGTAAAACATATATCAAACCTTTAACAAAAATGCATTGACATTGTGTTGATAAAAGAGTGGAAACTGCATATGTATAATTACTAA
>NW_004524718.1:593292-610748 GCF_000260255.1 Octodon degus
ATATATGTATATAATATCTCTATTATCACATTTATAGACATGCATTACTCATCATTTCATCAGCTATTCTACTTGACTATAATAGTAATTGTCACAATTAGCTATCCTTTTTAATTCAACTCTGACTTCTATAGCAAATTATCATGGAATAGGTATTTTAAAGAAGAGAAATTTACCCCTCACAGCTTCTTGGTGAGGGCCTTGCTTCTTCATTTCTATTTTTCTGAATCTGCATAATAATGAATATATGATTACCTATTTTGTATATACAAAGGTCATCAGTGCTTTTCAAAATGGCAATAACTATCTTAAAGAATTATTACTGACATGATGAATGTCTTAGCATTCTAAAGACATGATAAATAGGGCCTTAAATGAAATTATTTATTCAGAAACAGTAAGAATATCTTACTGAACACAACACAACTGTGTTGGCACTGATTGCTATCCTCATTTTACAGATAAAAAAAAAACCTAAGGCAGAGAGGATCATGAACAGTTTATCCAGGAAATGCAGTCACCCAGTTGCAACTCTGACCCCACATTCTAACAGCAAGTCAGCTATATGTCCCATAATCCACTTCCCAGATGTTAGCCTATGAGTGCACAAGACATTTGATAGACCTCTTCATACAAACCAAACAATATTTTCAAAAAGGCTTTTAATATCTTTACTGCACTCTCTGCACTTGTGTTTATATATCTATTTGTTTATTTATTCAAATGGCCTTCCTTTGTGGACATGGTCAGATTTTTCTCTCTAGGAAGTTCCATTTGTTTTGCTCGAGAAGCAAAGTTTTGTTTGGATTGATACTGCCTTAATCTCATTGACATTTTTAAGGTGAAAAAACGATTTACTATGAATCAGGATATCTTTTATTCTGCACTCTAGGTAATCAGTAAACCCACGGATCTGTGAGAACTACATAAGCTGCTTACAACATTCTTATCTTTAACAAAAAGGTGTTTGGAGCAAAGGTTCCTACCAGATTATAACACCTGCGGGCCTTAAGGAACTTCATTGTAACACTCCAGCAGGAAGAACAGGAATTTATGTGGAGTGTGTGTGTGTGTGTGTGTGTGTGTGTGTGTATCTAATTGAAAAAGCTTTCCCTGGTTGACCTCAAAGACTCTGAGGATATTTAACATAATGCATTGGCAGCTACATAAACAACAATTGTTACTACTAAGCTCTAAAAGTGGACAATTCTATTGTTTAAGTGATGCATATATTGTACTCCTTATCTATGGAGACGTGTTCCTAGAGTTTCTATGTGTTCCTGGCACTATGTTCTACCAACACTGCAGTTTTCCTAAAGATTAATGCACTACCTGTTTTGTTAGCAAGAAGCTACATACATGATAAAAGACTACTTAGCAGTCTAGGTGTGTAGTAGGTTATGCCATTAGGTTTGAAAAACGGCATGATTTTCACACAATAGTGAAATCCAAAAAAACATTTTCATAACATCGATATCGTTAAGTTTAATTTGTAAATTAAGCACAGTAAGAGATTAATAATAACTAATAATAAATAGAATTATTATAAAATGTACTATTATAAAATGTGTTAATTTCTGAAATAGTTTACTTAATGCTTTCAGATTACAGCTGTTCAAAGAACTGAATATGATATTTTGAGCCCACAGACAATCAAAGACTTTTTGAATTTTGTTTCTGGGTGAAGCAGTGGAATCCCTTCTTAATTTAGATCTTCATTACATTTATTCATCTTAATTTACGCAAAAATTCCTTAGAACTTGCTCGAAATATTAATTAAAATTTCAAAAAATTTAATTCACATATGCAAAGGCAAAACTATACCTACTTCTGATAGACTACAATTTGTTTTGCCTTCCTTAATAAGAATATTTTATATTCTAGTTTTTGACACAGTACTATTGTGTTGTCATTAAGAATATGTTGGACAAGGATTAGGCCTGAGCCAGAGTGACCATTAAGAGGATACTACTGTGTTCTAGTGGAGGAGTAACTTAAAGACATAGACAAAGTGTTGGCAAAATAGCAGGTAGATCTGCAAACATTCAATAAATCGGAATGGCCAATCTGTTCAATCTGGAACAAAAAGAAGGTGACAGGTAGATTGCCCCACAGATATTAGGTTAAGAGTAAGGAGTGAATCATTATGCAAACTAAGGATGAAAGAAAAAATATAACAGATATAGTATATGTTAGTGGCTACAAGTCTTTAAAATTTGTTCATTTTGAACTTAAATATGCAAATATATGCACATATTCAAGAAGAAAGACTGGATAGTGTGAACACCACTTGTTTGTAGTCTGTCTACCTGGATTTACACCCCGAATCTTCAATGTACCAGTACTTATTTGCAGAGAAAGAGAATTAGTTAGGCAAATTAGTTAACTTCCCCTTTCTCGGTTTCTTCAAATATAAAATGAAGATATAATTTTCTTTATACTAAATACCTGTTTCATGAAGGTAATATGATTTAATTAGAAATAGTTTATACTTGTGCCTGAAACTTAGCAAATTATATGTAGTGCTTATGAAATTTAAAATTGGTTTGAACTAATTTCAGTGTCAGTCCTTACATTTCAATTTATATCACACCATTAAATTAACAGCACAAAACATTTGAAATCTCCAACTTTCTAAGGAGATTGATTCCCAGAGGTAATTTTTATAAGGCAATGACTTTTGATTCAAAGAATAGCAGGTCAATGCACTAAAATTACAAACTTAAAAATAGCCAAGAAAAAAAAGTCGAAGAGATAGGTCACATAGTATATTCTACATAATAAATTTTTAATAATTTACTGGCAATGGTGCTGCAACTGGTAATTGAATTTGGAGGACAGTATGCTATGCCTTACATCTAGTTTCCTGATTCAAGGACATTGTAAGATGGGTTTTTCAGAGGTGGGTCTTCATTTAGGGTCTGTGATACTGCGATTAAGGGTATGAAGTACTGAACTGGTCCATTAATTGGTTTAGAATAATTGTCAGTGTGGGCAATGGGAAGGCTTACCTGGGTGTGGATGGCACCATCCAAAAGGTTATAGATTGGATGGAGTAAAGGTCCAATAGATTTGCTGTTACATCTTCTTCTGCCGCCACCACTGCCACCGCACACTAACTGTTCCCTCATGGACTTTTTCCCCTCAGTCATTCCCACTGACATAGCATTTTGTTTCAGTGATATCTGATTGTGGACTGAAAATTAACAAACTGTGAGCCAAAATAAATCTTTCCTACTTTCCCTTGTGGGTGCTGGGTCTTTTTTTTCCCAGCAACAAGAAAGTAACTAAGATACAACACTTTAAATAATACAGGTGAACCTTTCTCAATTAATTTCAATACTGAATTAAAAATTATCAGTGAATTTTTAATGATTTGTTTTGTGATTATCCTTCATCATATGCTTCATCATCCTTCTTACATAACTTTCTAAAGTGTTTTGATCTTAATGTCACTGATCATCATAGCAATGAGCTTCTGCCTATTTGAAATGATCCACAGAAAATAATTCAATTTGTTACAATCAGACTTCATGTTAAGAACAGCTTTATGAATGTGACTGTTATCAGGTGAGATGGTGCAATCATGTTTGAGGCAATTTCCAAGAATTAAAGAATCAGTTTTAGTACATTACAACAAAAATAAAATGATGCTTCCTCAATTTTAATCCTTTGATGAAGAATTAGTCACCACTGTCATTATAAACATCATAGTATTGACAATTAGACAGTGGAGAACAGGCTGAAGTTCCAGTGACCCTGGCCACTCTTCCTTGCCATGAAGATCACCTGGGAGATCTGACTCCCACAGGGATCTGCAGGAGACCTGGGGAGCCCTAGCCTGTGCCAATCCACCATCGGGAGAGCTTTGGCCTACACTTATCATCATCAGAACTTCATCCCCTCAATGAGGTGGAAGCCATATTGAACGCCACATGTCAGGAGCTTAGGTGATCCTGCCCTGAATTCCAACTCTCTTGAAAGCATTGCTGAACTGCACCCTGCCCATATACCATTGCTGAAGAGTAAGTGAAAACACTGAGGACTTTAAAAGATGACAAAAGGAAGTAACAAAAAGCAATCTTGGACCTCTAGCCCACCGAATAAAAACACAGGAGACAAGATCATAGAAAAACTTTGAAGTCACACATCTGAAATTTCTGGATTGATAACACCTGAAGCAAATAAAATCTCTCTCAGGCTATGGAGGGAATCAGATAAGAAATAATCTCTCAGGTTAAAAAAGGAAATGCCAACAGTCATGAAAGAATTGCTCAACACATCTAACGAAGACATGGATAAAACATAGAGAGGAATGGTAAAATGATGGAAACATTGAATGAACAATACAAGAAAGAATGAGGATGCATGAAAAAGATGCAAAGAGATATCAAGAACATTAAGAATTCCATTGAAAGCTGAAAAAAATGCTTGAATGAAACAAGGTAGAATTTCAAACCTTGAAGATAACAGTGCAGCTATTGAATACAAAAGGAAACAGCCCTTAAAAAAACAAGAAACCAGGAAATAACAATACAACAGCTCAAAGACCATACAAAAAAAATAATAGAAGATTAATAGTTGTCAATGAAACAGCTGGAGTTAACACAAAAGACATAAAAACAGTTTTTTCAGAAAGAGTAGTAGAAAATTTCCCAAGCATGGGAAAAAAAATCTGATAGAGTTAAGTGAGGCATATAGAACTGCAGTTAGCAATATCAAAATAAATCATCACCCAGGCACAAAATAATCAAGATTCTAGAAAAAGAACAAAAGAACAGAATATTAGGAACTGTTAGAGAGAAAAAACTGATCTAAGAGGGAAAGCCCATCAAAATCATGGCAGACTTCTCAACACAGACCATCAAATCCAGAAGAGCTTAGAGTGATATATTTGAAGTCCTGAAAGAAAGCAACTTTCAACCCAAATTGATGTGTCCTACAAAATGATCTATCAAATTTAATGGAGAGTTTAGATACTTCCATTATAAAGAACAACTGAAAAAATTCATGACAATTAAACCAATCCTATGAATAATACTGACAGATATTTTAGACAGAGAAAGATGAACACATCTTCAGAAACAACAGAAGAGAACCCCCCAAGCGGAGAAAATAGTTAGCAAATGAGAAAAGTGGGGATCCTACAGTAGAAAAACAACATGAAAAAGATCAGGTAATACATATTAATTATAACTACGAAGGTAAGTGTCCTCAATTCACCCACCAAGAGAAGTTGACTGGCACAGTGGATCAAAAACAAGATCCATTAATATACTGCATAGAAGAAACACATTTAGTGCAAAAATAAATGAATAAGTTGAACATCAAAAGATGGAAAAAATACTCTATGCAGCAGGAACCAAAAAAAAAAAAAGCAGGGGTAGCTATTTTTATTGCTGACATACCAATTTCAAATTGAGTGAGATTAAAAGTGATAAAGAAGTTCACTACATACTCATTATGGTAAAACTGCAAGAGGAAGAGATAATAATTATAAATATATATGCACCTAACTATATAAGAAGAATCTTAGGGGATATGAAAAATCTAATGAGCAATAACATAATTATACTGAGGGATTTTAAAACCTAATTGACAAAAGGACATAGATCAGTAATGCAAAAGATAAGCAATGGAAGAACAGAAGTAAACCAAACTTGTGAAGAAATGGACAGAGTAGATAAACTTTACAGAGTGTTCCATCCAATAGCTTCATAATACACATTTATCTTAGTTGCACATGGGAAGTTCTCCAAATTAGATCTTGTACTAGAACATAAAACACGCTTAAGTAAATGCAAAGGAATTGGAATTCTCCCATGCATATTATCTGAAAATAGTGCAATGAAACTGGAAATTACTGACAAAAAAAGTAAAAATTCTACAAACACATAGAAACTAAATAATTCCCTCTGGAACAATCAATGGGTCATGGATAAAATTAAAGAAGAAATTAAACAATATTCACAATCAAACAGAAATGCAGATACAACTTACCAGAACCTCTAGGGTACAATGAAAACTGTCTTAAGAGGGAAATTTATGATAAGTTCTCATATCAATAAAACAGAATGAGCACAAATAAACAATCTTATGTTGTACCTCACCTCCTAGAAAAAGAAGAACAAGTGTCAAATCCAAAGCCAATAGAAGGCAGATAATTATAAATATCAGAGCAAAAATAAATACAATGGAGATGAAAGAAACAAAGATTTAGTGAGCTAAATAGTTGATCCTTTAAAAGAATAAAGAAAATGTATAAAGCCCTAGCCAACCTCATTTAAAAAAAGAAAGAAAAAATTAACAAGCAATGAGGAATGAAAAGTGTGAAATCACTACAGACCCTACACGTATTACAGGTATTCAGAAAATTATCAATTCTTATTTTCAAAAACTACTATCACAGGGTGGAAAATACAGAACAAACTGACAGATTAGTAGATACATATGAACTACCAAAGCTTAATCAAGAAGCTATAAAAATTCTGAATAACTCAATATTAATGAATGCAATTGAAAATGTAACCTAAAATATACCAACAAAGAAAAACCTAGATTCTGACATATTCACAGATAAATTATACAAGAAATTTAAGTAGAACCTATTGACAACTCTTCTCAAAATAGAAAGGGAAGAAATTCTCCTAAAGTCATTTAGTGAGAAAAATATTACTCTCATTCCAAAATCACAGAAGGTCTCAACTGAAAAGGAGAACTTACAAGCCTGTGTTCCTAATTAACATGGATTTTAAAAATCCTCAATAAAATAATAGCAAAGAGAATGGAGAAAATTATCAAGAAGAGTTTATATCACAATCACATGGAATTTATCCCAGGTATGCAAAGATGGTTTAATATGCACAAACCATAAATGTAATGCTCCACATCAACAAAGCCAAAAAAATTCATATGATCATCTCAATAAATGCAGAAAAACTTTTGACTAAGTCTCACACTCCTTCATAATAAAAATCCTACAGAAAATTGGTATAAATGGTCTATAATTCAACCTGTTAAAAGCTATCTATGACAAACCAGCAGACAACATCATAGTAAGAGGACACAAATTGAAAGCCTTCACTTTAAAAGCAGGAACAAGGGGCTGGTGAGATGTCTCAGTAGAATAAGTACTCCCTGGCAAGCACAAACCTGAGTTCAATCCCCAGTTCTGCCAAAAATAAAATAAAGTAAAAGCAGGAATAAGACAAGGGTACCTGCTGTCAGCACTGCTGTTTGATACAGTTCTGGAAACTGTAGCCAGAGAAATTAGACAAGAGAAAGAAAAAAGTTGAATAATGATTGGAAAGGAAGAACTCAGATTGTCATTATTTACAGATGCCATGATATTCTACAGAGAAGACCCCAAAAACTCCATAAAGAGACTTGTAGACTTAATAACCACATTCAGTAAGATAGCAGTTTACAAAGTCAACAACTCAAAAATCAATAGCATTTCTATACAGAAACAATGAATGCACTGAGAGAGAAATTATAGAAACCACATCTTTCACCATAACACCCAAAAAATTGAAATACCTTGGAGTCAATCTCACAAAGAAAGTAAAAGTTTTATGTGGTGAATATTATAGTATGCTGTAAAAAGAGGTCAAAGAGGAGATTAGAAAATACAAAAATATTCCTTGCTCTTGGACAGGAAGAGACAAAATTGTGAAAATGACTACCCTCCCAAAATTGTTATACAAATTTAATGCAACCCCAATTAAATTATCATTGGCATACTTTGCAGATCTAGAAGAAAACATTTCTAAAATTCATCTGGAATCAGAAGTAGCCTAGAATAGTAAAATTGATCCTAAACCTGGGTAACAAAGGAAAGGCAGGAGGCTTCACAATCCCTGACATGAAATTTAACTACAAAACTACGGTGATAAAATCAGCATGGTTTTGACAAAAAAAGTACTTGAGGACCTAGGAAACAGATTAGAATATTTAGACACAACTACAAATATACTCAGCTACCTTACCTCTGTCAAAGAGGCCAAATATGTTCATTGGAAGAAAGACAACCTCTTTAATAATAGTGCTGAAAATATTGTCTTTCCACAAGCTGAAGGATTAAAATGGACCCATGCCTATAATCATGGAAAACTACAGTCAAAGTAGATCTAAGATTTAAGTATTAAAACTGAAACATTAAATCTTCTGAAAGAGAAAGTAGGTAAAAACCTTGAGGACATGGGGATATGGGTGAAGAGTTTATGAACAAGAATCAGACTACATGAGAAATACTTCAAAGAATCAGCAATTGGCATCTCATCTTTTCAAAAGTTTCTGTACATCAAAAAAAAAAATCAACAACAGAGGAAAAAAAAACACATGAATTGGGAAAAAATTATAGTAGACTATACTTCAGACAAAGGGCTCCTATCTAGAATATATAAAGAACTGAAAATAATCAGGCCCCCAAAATTCAAAGACCCAATCCAAAAATGGCATCTGAGATGAATATACACTTAACAAATGAAGAGATACAAATGGCAAATCAATACATGTAAAATTGGACTGGGATGATAGCTCAGTGTCTTAAGCACCTTCCTGGCAAGCACAAGGTCCTGAATTTAATCCTCAGATAGCCAAAAAAAAAGTTCAACTTCATTGGTCATTCCTGAGATGCAAATTAAAACTTTGCTAAGGCCAGTCTACATGAATGAGTGGGAGGCAATAGGTCTGTGACTCTGGCCTTCCTGGCTGACTGTTCAGTACTATATCTAGCAGGATGAACCAGTTTGGTGTCCACTTGGTAACGGTGGTGCGAGTGGCACTGTTACCATTCCTGAAAGCCTGCAGCATTGAGGCTCTTGATAAATTTGATATGTCTCTAGATGAAATTATTAAACTGAATTGAAAGGAAGGAAAGGAGCAGAATTTTCTAAGACTAAATAGAAGACTTCCACAAAATAGTGCTTGGCAACTCAGAATGAGAGTACTGTGGGCATATAGCAGAATTCTAGTTTTGGTAGAAATAGCTTGAGCCACAGAGAGAAAATAATGCCTGAGAGAGACGTCTTATGGAAACATCACTAGCATTGCAGCTAGAAAGGCAACTGAGATTAGAAAAGGAGATAGTCTTATGAATTATCCACCTCTAAGTGACAAGAATATAGAATATTTTCCAGAGTTAAAAAGGAAAGCAAATCTTCTGAGACAAAATGAAGTGAAAGGAAACTTGTTGCGATTCTCAAGAGAAATATCCAGATAAACAGAAAAAAATAACATTCCAGCTAATTTTACCAAGATTAGAAATAAATAAAGCCATCAGAAAGATGCTCATTAGGCAGCTTTTCTTTCTCAAAGAGGCCTGAAGGTTCAGGCCCAGTTGGACACAGGACAGCTGTTAGAAGATGTAGCAACAAGGAGAAATCCTCAGTGGCATACTTCAACCACAAATAGAGGAATTCTGTTGCTGTTGTTGTACAGGGTCTCTATACAGCCCACACTCCTAGTGATTCTCCTGTTTTCAGCCTCTCCAGAACTCGGATTACAGGTGTATTCCACAATGCGTAGTCTCAATAGCCAGCTCAGCACACCTTGTGATCAGAACAACATGGCAGGTAGTGCCTGGGATTGAACCAGGTCCTTCTGCTTGTCTAAACAGACACTTAGCATGCTCAGCTATCTTGCCAGCCAAAATGAAGGAATTTTGACTCTGTCCTTTGCCAATCTTGGAACAGTGCAATGCCCAGTACCTCAGAAACCACAGATAGCTCATACTGCTGTACCCTCATTCTTGACAGAACGAGAACAGTCTGATGTAAGAAAAGCTCTAAAGTGTCCCTTTACACTTTCACATAAATAGCATTGGGAAACAGACTGAGATGTCTTTGAATGAATGGTTTGGAATCCAGAAGGACAAAGAGACACTCTCACGTACAAAGGAAGACGTCACTTTGTCACTGTGGGATAGATCTTTTGTCAAAAGAAACTTTGAGTGATGACTCTGTTTATAAATGAGTTTCTTAAAGAGTTCCTGACAGCAATTCGAGAAACTTTACCTTAAAATATTAACAAGGGTAAATAACTCTTAGTTTTGAAGTTTTATTTTTATTTTATAAAACAATACCCAATAGATAACAAGGAATATACCTGCCTATTCTTAAAAATTGCATGGTTGGCACAGACAGAATAATTCTCTCTTGCCTTGCTTGGTTCCTGATGCAGCAGATGGAAGATAGAAAGAAATGGATTATTTTTATGATAGTGATATTTAGGATCTTACCACCTTGGCTCAGATTTTAGTCTTTATTATAGCAAAACGTTGTCCTCTGTAATATGAGTAGATCCTTTTGTTGTCACCCTTTAAGAGTGTTGATGTAGTAAGTGCAGTTGACATTTTTTCATTAGACATTTTTTTTTTGAAACTTCATGAGAATTCCAGGTTTGGCTTTCAAGATTTATGGAGCTATCTGGAACTTGGTTCAGTTTCCAGGTGCAAATCAGTTAGACCCATAGAGTTGTGTGTTGAACTTTTAATAAGAAATATGGTTCTTGGCATTAGTCTTGGTTTAAAATGTTGGTGTTTGCGAAAGCTGTAAATACATGCTTACAATGATCTACTAAGACACTGGAGAAGGTCTAGAGTAAAAAGCTGACAGTTTGTATTGAGCAATGAAGAAAACACGCAAGAAGGGAGCAAATTAGAGGACCAGAAATTTATGTGAAAAGATTCTAAATCCAGGTCATAGATACACCCTGTATATGGTGTAGATGAGGTTAGTACCTGCAGATACTTCTTCAATTATTTATTAAAATTTTAGCTTTAAGAATGCATTGAGTCCCACAGATATTTTGTTAGTGAAGTAAATAGTCTTACAGTTCTACACTTTCTTATTTGAAAAGTTATAATTTGTAAGCTTGCTAAATTGATTTATAGTCCCAGAAATACAAATGTTGCACAGTAGAAAATGTGTAACTTTATCATAGAGTTATAATGAACTTTGTTCTATGCCTACTACTCAGATTTTTTGTGATATAAAATTGAATTATTTAGGGGGACAAAGGTTTTTCTGTATCCTACAGACAGGGGGAAGAATTAGTTTGTTCTTTCAAGATAATGCTAAGAGTCTTCAGAACCTATATAGTACAAATTCCAGTAAAATGCCTAATACAGCAAAATATTTTAGCTGAAGATTGACAAGTTTGGTCATTTTTAACCTTAATTTTTTTCATTTATGATACTGTTCAAACCTCTAAATAGGTGTTGTTCCTCTGACTTATTAGTGTTGATTTTTCCTGTAAAACAAATCTTTATCACTTCTGCTTACCTTACACCATATACTAGACTTTATTGTCTCTTATGTTCCTTGGATAACTTACTGGTTTATGCCAGACATGGGAAGCTATCTGTAACAATTTCATGCTTACACCAAAGAAATCTGATCCTTAATATTTGATATTTTGCCAGTGCTGTAGGTGATAAGAGATTATTGGGACCACTCACAAAATTTGAAAATAAACACCTGATCTTCATAACAATTTGAATCTTTTTATGCATGCCAAGGACACTGCAAAACAGTTTTGCAAATATAAGTACTTAATATTGGATCCAAGAATAATATATTTTAGATGGGCTGGAACTATTTGATAGCTTATTTTAAATCAAAGAAAAAAACAAATGAGTATGAGTTTACTAGATTTAGAACAGATTTTGAAAATATGTTATAAAAATGTTCTCATTTTGCTTATTTTAAGTATTACTATTCAGAAAAGTTATCAACGTCAGTTTTTTATAAATACCTAAAGAATTTCCCCAAATGTTGACATTAAGCACATCAAAAAAGTGTCTTTGCTTAATAAACTTTTTCAATTTATGTATCTGTAATTTAATTTTGAGTGCTAAAACAATCAAACAAACAACAACAAAACATATGCTGAGAAATTATCTTACATCAGAAAGAATGCCTCTCATCAAGAAGTCAACCAATGACAAATGCTGGACAGCCTGTGGGAAAAATGAGCCCTTCTCCACTGTTGGTGGAGTTGCAAGTCAGTGCAAAGCTTATAGAAATCAATATGGAGATTCCCCAAAAAGCACAAACTGGAGGTCGCATTCAAGCCAGCTCTTCCCTTCCTACATATTTTTCAAAAAGACTCTGAAATCATCATACTATAGTGATATATGTACACCCATGTTTATAGCAGCACAATTTGTTATAGATAAATCTTGGAAACAACTCAAATGCTGATCAACTGAGAAATGGATAAAAACATATGGTATTTGTGCATGATGGAGTATTATCCAGCTATAAAAAATAAATCCAAGGCTTTTGTAGATAGATGGATGCAGCTAGAGACTATATTGCTGGGTGAAATATATCAGATTCATATGTACAAACATTGTATTATCTCACTAGTATACAAACCTGAAAGAATAATTAGAATTTAAAAGGTACAATAAATATTATGACAGGAAAATAATTTATTCAATAGGAAAGAACAACTGGATGAGGAAAAGGATAAATGCTAGAAAAGCAAAGATACATTTAGATACATATGCAGAATATTTTGGATAATTGTGCTCCAAATTTCTGCTGATCTTTTTGAGAGGGGCGATTAATTCTTTTTTTGTTTTTCTTTGATGCTTATTTTTTTCTTTTGAATTTCTTACAACTTTTTTGTTATTGCTTTGTTTTGTTTTTTCCTGAAGTATCCTGCCCATTTATATCTGACAGCCATAGCAACTAACTTGAAGACAGCATTATGCAATACAGCAACTATTATTGCATTCCTATTACTTTTTTTAGTATCCTTTTAAAGTTTGCATCCTTTCTTTTTTACTTTATTTTTTTATTTTTTTGGCAGAACTGAAGACTGAACTCAGGACCTTGTGCTTGTTAGGGAAGCGCTTATTCTACTGAGCCACCTCCCCGGCCCCTTTGTATCCTTTCTTAAACAGTATTTTTATCACCATTTTGTATTCTCAAAACATTTTATAAGAAGAAACCAGAGAATAATAGAGGACAAAATAAATCATCCCAGCAACATAGTGATTCTTACACTTATATTACACTTAGATTCTTACTTAAAGTTTCCTTAAATTGAAATTGTTTGAAAAAGCATACCTAAGGAGAAAGAAAAAGAAAATATGTGTAAACAAGAATCACAAGTCCCTCTCAAAGCTACGGATCCGAGGGGTCCTTTTCCGTGGCCTCTCCCCCTATGTTGTGCTGTGTCCATATTTATCCCACTATTACTGTGTTATCTCATCCGCTGCAACAATCATGAGATCTCTTCCCCTCCAGCCAAAGTAAGAGAAACAGTGTGATTCTCAGTCGCTTCAAGAGTCTTTCCTTGCCTTCATTTGATCCACAAACCAAACTGAAGATGCCAACAGGAAGGATTATAGAAACAGGCATCAAATATTTCCCAGTGGGGCTAAAAATTTAAGCAGGCTAATTTAAAAAGCTAACCAAGGACACGGGTGAAATATCCACAGAAGTTTCTCTTCACAACAGTGTGAGATTTTAACCAAAACCTATGAGAATCAATTTGTACGAACCGTGGGAAACAGTCAGATTTTACAGAAATCAAATCAATTTTGGAATCAAGGAAAAGCAACTTAAAATGATAGGAAAACTGCAATATTTTCTTCGGTCTTTCCCCACCCTTCCCGGCCCAAGTTCATTAGTGATTCTGAGGACTGCAGCCCAGGTTGCCTGGAGTGGCTGTGTTCCCTCAGGCCAGAGGGTAAGAAACCAGATCTCATTCCAGGAGAAGTGACGTAAGAATTCTCTCTTTACTTGGCTGTACTAAAAAAATGCATGGTGGCAAATGCTTATCATTTCAGCACTGGGAAGGCTCAGGTAGTAGGAAGATTGCCACAAATTCTAATTCAGCCTGGGCTATATGGTGAGTTCAGGGCCAGCCTAAACTGCATGGCCAAAACTGGTCTCAAAAAAACAAAAACAAAACACTAATGACAGAAAAGCAACAAAAACAATTTTTATAAATACAAAAACAATCTATTTTTAGCATTTCATAAATTTTTCACCCTATTTACTAAAATATTAGCATTTTCACTATTTGTAATATTTAAAATAATTTAAATATGTTAAGTATAAGTACATGTATATATTAAGTATATATTATAAAATATCTAATGGAAAATATATATTTAGTTACAGCTTACAGTGGATGGACATAGTAATTCAACAATTCTAAAATTTTTAGTATTATTGCAAATACTAAATTTATTGTACAGATGAAACTAAAAATCCAGAAGATCATGGAGTTGAAAAATTTCAAGTCGCAGATGATAAAGCATGTATATGGGCTAGTCAGATAGCTCAGTGGAGTAAGGTGCCTGCTCAGGCAGGCACAGTGACCATGGTTTAATCCCCACTGTGTTGTGCTGGCCCTGACCCTCAGGTGCACTGAGACAGCGACAGAGACTGGGCATGGTGGTGTGCACCTGTAATCTCAGCACTCAGGAGGCTGAAAACAGGAGGATTACTACGAGTCCAATCTTTGTAGTGAGACCCTGTCGTCCATATATATATATACATATTTTATATGCATATATACATTAAAATGTGTATATACATTAAAAATGTGTATATGTGTAGATATCTATTCATATCCTAGTATTACTTTTTTTTTTTTTTTTTTTTTTTTGGCAGAACCTGGGATTGAACTCAGGTCCTTGCCCTTGCCAAGGAAACACTTGTTCTACTGAGCCATATCCCTGGCCCATTACTTTTCAATAGATAGAAATTTTTGAAGAAAACTGATATTTGTTTTTGTGCTATAAACAAAGTGTATCTTTTTTTTTACCTATTTCTACAGCTCCTGAACAAAAACATGGTTTTGTTTAATTTACAGTTAAAAAGCAACTTAGACACTGTTTTCTATTCCTAGGGGACTTAGTATCTCTTCATAATAAATCAAACACATGGAATCAACATTCAGCAAATCAACTCTTCAATTGTGTAAATAATTTTAGGGTATACCAAATATTTTGGTTTTTACCCTTGGATTATTCAAATCACTGGCAAAGAAGAATTCAAAAGCATGCCTACAAATTCGTGGTACATTTGACTCACTAAGGAAATACAGCTAAAACTATTATAGCCGTCATTTTTTCTTTTTTTTTTCCCCTCTCTCTTCTGCACCATATATCGGCAGCATACATCACTGGAGACACGATGCAATAAATTTGAATATAAAACTTAGAAGAAGAACCTGTTTAGGTTCGAGTTTCAGAGGTTTCAGACGGAAGTTGGCTAATTCCATTGCTTTTAGTAATGCTGTGAAAGTGAGTATCTAGGCGGCCGAGCATCGCGTGGGAGACCGCGGATGTAGCCGGCAGGACGCAGAGCGAGAGGTCGGGCGAGGGACCGCGCGCGCTCCTGGGCCTGTCCGGCGCCTCCCCGGCTCTGGCTTGCGCACATTCTGTCGCTGTGCCCTGCTCCGCTCCATTGGGAATCTGTTACTGCGCGGACCCCCGGGTGAGATCAGAGCCCTCAGGACCTACTCGCCTCCCCGAAACCCCGCTTCTGAACACTGCTGCACCCACGGTCCACGACCTTCCAGGAACAGGCCCGATTCAAATCCGTACAGTTCACATGAAAATGCACCATATCATTAACGATCACGTACTGTTTAAGGTTGTATTTAACGAACCTGAAATTGGGGATTGTAGACAAAGTCAAGGAAAATAGTTTGGAAAATAACTTTTATTTGAATGTGCCCTGAGTAGTGAATAGAAAAATTTCACCCGGAAAGAAAATCAAGATGTTATCTTATTCAAATTTATTTCTTCCAATCCTTGGATTTGTATAAATCCTTTTAGAATAACATAATGTATGCTAATTTATATCTGAAGTAGATTTTTCACGTTGGAAGTAGAATGAAGCTAAAATCACTGCATTCTGCGTTTGATTCAGAAGCTACATGTCAATATTATATTCCCGAGTACTAACAGAGTTTTTATCCACTCTTATGAATTTTAAATAAATAAACTTGTTTATTTTGTATGGAAAAATTCTGTGAGATGGGAAAAATTAGCAGCCCTTTTTCAAAGAGAAACCTGCTAATGACTTTTAGGGTTTGGATTTGAACTATTCTGTTAGAATCTGAATCGTTATTCAATGTACAATAGCACTTTTTGGGCTCTGCTCTGAGGTTTAATTATGTGCCTTCAATTCTTCCAACAGTAACACATAAACTCTGATAGAATAATGCAGAGCTAAGCATAGTAGATAGAGCTTTGACTAAGGAGAGTGATATATCAATTTTGACTTTGATAGTCATAGCAGTAACATTGTAAAATGATTTATACTTTAAGATTCCTATTTGAATAGCTTTTGTTTTTAGATTATCCTTACAAATGTATTGGATATATATCCTTTTAGAATAAGCGGGCAGGACGCAGAGCAAGAGGGTCGGGCATGAGACTGCGCACACAATTCCTGAGCCTGTCCTGTGCCTCCCGGGCTCTGTCTTGCGCAGATTCTGTCGCTGTGCCCTGCTCTGCTTCACCGTGAATCTGTTACTGCGCGAACCCACAGAGGAGTTCAGAGCCCTCAGGACCCACTTGCCTCCCTGAAGCCCTGCTTGTGAACACTGCTGCCCCCACGGGTCCAAGAGCTTCCAGGAACAGGCCTGATCAAATAACTAGCTAGCTAGCTAGCTAGATGGAGGGAGGGAGGGAGGGAGGGAGGGAGGGTATGCATTTGGTACAGTGTCTCACTATGCAGTTCAGACTTGTAGTGATCCTTCTGCTTTCAGGCTCCTCTGTGCTGGGACTACAGGTGTTTGCCACCACACGTGGTGTCAGTGGACCAATCAGCAATCTCAGAGTGGGGTCAGTGCAGCATGTGGTGCCAGGGAATGAACCCTGGTCACTGAGCTTGCCTAAACACATGCTTAGTCCACTGAGTGAGTTATCTCGCCTGCCCTGTAATCTCATGTCTTAAATATTTTTTTTGTATTTTAATAATTTTATTGAGAAAGAAGTAGCAATGAGATAGTTTCAAAACAGGTTAGTATTACAGTTACAATAATCAACACATTGCATGTTATTGACTCTGTAGTAGTTGTTCCTAGTACTAGATGCGGACGTGGTATCTTGTCTAAGCACTATTAGTTAACAACTTTCTTCTCATTGAACTGAGAGAAAGGTGATGACTGCTAAATTCTGAGTCTTCCCACACAGAAGGCCATGTGGCAAGGAGCTCGTGGTTTGTCTTTATCCAGAAGTCAACCAGAAAGTGAATAGAGTAACTGAATGCTATAAGCAATGACTTGAGTGAAGCAATGCAACCTCATCCTCCTAGAAAACATCTGGACTCTGGAGCCTCAGAAACTGACGAGTAATAAATCTGTCCTTGTTCAAGCCATTAAGTTGGGTATGATATGACTATGTGGAAATACATACATACTATGCAAACTAACTAATTTGCATTAATTAATAGTGAATTTAGGAATTAATTTTA
>NW_004524718.1:611848-613760 GCF_000260255.1 Octodon degus
ATAATCTGCTTTCCTGATTAAACAATTTTGTTATTGTAGCTTAAAATTCTCTAAGAATAGATTTCATTAGTTTCATACCATCTCATTATGACCAGATGTTGGTCTTGTTTTCAAAGGAGATTGGGAGATCTTTTGCTATGAACAGTGACAGTAACCTTGCAAACTCCTCGCATTCATTGGAAGGTAGACTTAAGTAGAAGTTCAAAATATTCCATGAAAGAAATATTTTGCATTTAGGGTCATTGAGAAGACAATGTTAAAATCCTAACATTTATTTTCTATTCTATCTATTTTTTATTTTATAAAGAGAGTACAGATTATAATTAAAGCAGTAAAAAATTACAACTAATACAGAATTTCACTTAACAAAGTAATATAAATTTCACTGTATTTGTTGTAGTACATAATGCTTTCTTCTAACCAGTTATTCATATTACCATACATATGCATTTAAAATTGGAAGAAAGAAAAAAAGACAAAAAATATGAAAAGGTGGTTATAAAAGAAATTAAGAAGAGAAAAAGTACAAATGATGAAAAAAGGAGACATAAAAAAATAAAACATTAACTACTTCTATCCATAGACCAGCAGAAATGCACAGTACAGTTGTTCAAGCCATCCTGCTTATATACATAAATCAATCTCTTTCCTCAACTTCTTCTCCTTTCTTCTCCTCAACTAAGTAACATTTTCCTTTTGAACAAGTTAATGCTCTTTTCCTAGTATCTATTGTACTCTTCAGAGTCCATTTTTGTTTTTCAGGTTCTCACACTAAGGAGACAATGTGATATTTGCACATGTGGGTCTGATTTATTACACTTAAAAGTATGTCTCTAGTTGCATCCATTTACCAACAAAAGACTCAAATTTATCTCCATTGTGTAAAAATATCACATCTTCTTTACCCATTCTTCAGTTGATGGGCAGCTGGGTCGTTTCTAGGACTTAGCTATGACAAGTTGCACTGCTATAAAGGTGGCTGCACATATTTCACTGTGGTATTCAGTTCTTCTGAAAAATACCCAGGAGATCAGCTGATTTGAATAAGATTTCCAATCTCATCTTTTGAATGAATCTCCATGCTGAATTTTGACATTTGTTTCCAGCGCTGAGTGATTTTGTATGTAGTCTCAACAATGCCTTCTGTAGCTGTAGAAACAACCACCTTTTTTATATTCTCAAATTCAGGATTTGAGGACAGATAGACTCTGGTTAATTATCCACATGAATCCATTCTTTACTTTATGTTGTTTTAGACCACTAGGTTTGTGACAACTTGTAATAGGAGCAATATTAATCTGTGACACAGATATTATGTGCTTTATCAACTATTTGGATGAATGATTGTTCTCAGCAACTCTCCCCCTGTCAAAATCATAATATACAAAAAATATTATCTACTATATTTAGAAATGTTTATGGAAGAAAAAATGTATAGCAGTGCAACATCACTTGTCCTCATGATTTTTGTCTCTTCTTCAGAAGAATGTTCAGATTATTTGCATACTTTTTTCTTCATTTTTTAAGTTCTTTCCAGCAAATTATTTTATTTATTTCAATATTTTGAGCAGTCCCAGCCCAGGCGCAGCGTGGGCCAGACCCTCTCCCAGCCCCTTGGGCCGCCCCCCACCACTCCACAGTGCCTCCCCCACCACGCCCACCGAGTAGGATTTTCTGCCGAGTTCCAGGAGCCCCCAGACCCAGTCCTAGCCCAGGTGCGGTGAGTGTGCAGAGAGCTTCCTGCTACCCTGGGCCAGGGGGATCAGTCCCAGCCCAAGTGCAGTGTAGGTGAGACCCTCTCCCAGCCCCTTGGGCCGCCCCCCATCACTTCACAGTGCCTCCCCCACCCTGCTCGCCGAGTAGGAATTTTTGCCCAATCCGGGAGCCCCCAGACCCAGTCCTAGCCCAGGTC
>NW_004524718.1:619618-625361 GCF_000260255.1 Octodon degus
CACTAAGAAGAATATATGCAGTGTATTATTTGTTGAAACTGTACTTCCGATTTGAATTGAAACTGTCTCATTACTATCTGTTTAAGAATAAAACTTTGAAAAAATAAAACTGTACCTATAAGTAAAAAAGAAAAAAATAAAATAAAATAAATAAAATAGGATAAAATAAAAAAACAATGTTTTGAATATTTCCTCTTTACTAAATTTATGCTATGTAAACATTCCTCCTAATAATTGAACTATCTTATCATTCTATTTTTTTTTCAGAAAAAAAGCTTTTGAATGTGGTGCAAATCTTTTTGACTTTTTTTGGCTTTGTTTTGTTACCCATACTTTGGAGTACTATCCAAGCACCATTGCTCAGAAAACATCATGGAGAAATTCTCCTATGATTTCTTGTGTCATATTGAAGTTAAAATCCTACATCTAAATTTATCATACATTCTCTGTTGATTTGTGTTTTATTTGAGATGAAGCAAGGATTTGATGGCAGTCTTCTTGATATGGGTATCCAGTACCCAACTTTATTACTGAAGAGACTACCATTTTCTCATTGAGTTCTTATCACCTTCATTGGACACAAGCTGGTTGTAAATACTGGATTTTATTTCTGATCTTCCTGTCCTGTTTCTTTGGTGGATGTGTCAGTTTTGATGTCAGTACTATCCTGTTTTCTTTATAGTAGCAGCCTAACAATACATTTTGAAATGAAGGAGAGTTATGTCTCCAGCTTTGTATAAGTTCAAACTACCATTATATTCCCAGAGAAAACTTGAAACCTTAGAATCAAGTCACTAAGCCATAGTATTAGGAATCTTAGCTGGATCCATCAAACAACAAAAAGAAGTAAATAGGAAATCTTTTTCTGCTAATGACATATGCTTGTAATTCCTCCACAATAGCAAAACCAAGGTAAACATTTCAGTAAAGTTTCAGTTTACAAAATAATTACCAACATGTCTATATACTCACAACAAGCTATTAAAAAATAAAATTCAGAAAACATGTTCCACATTTAGTGGCATAAAGCAATAGTTACTTGTTAATCTAACTGAGAAAGTGAATATTTTATACACTGAACAATGAAAATCATTGATGAAAGAAATTTAAGGAGACACAGATAGTTAGATAGCCCTCATATGTGTGTTAAATTTAATATTTCTAAGGTATGGATAATGCTCAAGGTTATCTAAAGATTGAATATAGCCTCCATTAAGCTCCTAACAGTCTTCAAATTTAAAGCTCATTTTTGGAATTTAATACTAAGTTTTTATTCTTTTCCAGGAGCTTTATAGTTGTTACAGGTTCTTTTATCCTTGGAGATGTATACAATTTTCTTAAACTATTGTTTGAAATAATATTTAATATGCATGCATTTAAGAGAAAGGACATACATCAGTCACTGGATTTTCTAATCCATAAACACAAACATCTAAAGTGCTAAAGTGTTTGTGATCAAGTATTTACTGAATGAGTTTGTGGTCTTCAGTATTCAATGAAACACTAATTATGTGTTTCTATAAAGGTAATTTATGGCTGTGATTAACTTATTTATTTATTTATTTGTACTCTCAGGGAAGGGTCTACCGGGTATTCAGGGTCTCAGTACTAGATTGATCTCATAGTGATCCACCTGTTTACAGCCTCCCAAGAGCTAGGGTTACAGTTGCACTCCACCACACCCAGTCTCAATGATTGAACCCCTGGCTCCTGCACCTGGTTTTAGGTGCTTCAATCCACTGAGTTATCTGGCCTGCCCAACCATGATTAGCATATTTAATCATTAGATAATACAAAGGAAACAAATTGGATAATTTTTGTGAAAGTCAAGAATGTGCTCTCTATAGTTAGGTCAGTAGAAAATTAATCCCGTTTTAAATATATCCAGAGTATTCTCCCAAACAATGGCCTATTTATTAGGCAACATATTTTGTGAGAGTTTTATAAGATGCATAGGAAAAGAAATAATATACTTTTGGTCCTCTTATTTCATGTGTTAGATAAGATGAGGGAGCTGATAAACACTCCTGACATGACAGTTACATAGACCAAACTAAAAATAATGTCAAAATTCATCATCCCAGCAGAACATATTCATACATTCCAAGTCACCATGTATGAAGATACATCCCATTCTAATCCACAAAATACAAATGAAAAACCTTAAAGGAATGCAAATAACAAAAAGGATATTCTTACTGGAGTAAAATAAAACTAACATAAAACAATGAGAGGTTACCTGAGAATGTAAAAGATTTTAAGTGACAAAGCAAAATGTGAATCAAAATAGATGTTTTCATCTGAGGAGGAATTGGCCACTGGTGAAGTGGGAGTGGAGTTGACTAGCTCTGGTGGTCCTTGCAACAGGTGCCAATAATGGATACCATGTGGCATATAGAGGCTGGTTCTCTTCTGACTCCCCAGACTTAATCAGTTTGTTTGGCTTTGTGCAATATTTTGAGGTGCCTATTACCTTATCACTTTACAGCTCTCCCTAATGCAGGTTTTCAGACAAATGTCCTGCACAGGAATAGATCTTGCCAAAAGCCAATGTAAGGAAACTTCGTGAAGTAGCCTCAATCCTCAACAATGACCCTAAATACCGAGATAACTAATTCCTTATCAAGTGAGGCCTTGGAGGCAGCCCACTCCAAACCATGGTCAGTCACTTTGCAGAATAATAGGAGTTTTAGGGAGTTAATTTCAAACAATAGTCTCCTGAATATCATTTCTAAAAATTCCTCAACATATACTCTAGGGGAATCAGATTACTTTGCTTTACACCTATATCTTCCCCTTGATGGATAACTTTCATATGGAGGCAAAAGGGGTAAAAACAGGGAATAACTTGGAGTGTACATACATTGGCTTATCCGTTTCTGGCTGGTTGCCTCTCAGAGACTATTTCAGGTTCCTTTTTGCTTTGGTTGGTTCAGCATTAAACCCTGAACTGGATCAGACTGTCTAGGAAATCTGAGGCCTCCCTAAGCCATAGAAGGTTACCACAGAACTGTAAGCTGGGACTCAGCGCTCAATTGGGTCCTTTGACCAGGTTGGAATCTTTCCACTAGATTCTGATTCACAGGCAGCCACACGAGAACTCTATCCTTCTGCTGAGAGACCACAATCTTGGGGTTGTAATTTTGCTTCTTGTAGAACTACTTCAGCAACTCTGAGATGTGATCAGGCTCCACTTCTGCCTCTTAGAGGCAGGCCTGCCAAGAATATCAGGATTTCCTCAGGAGAGACAGGACACTGAAGCTTTTTTACCCCCAGGAAGCAACTTTATTCATGCTGGCACTGACTCAGTGGACTCAGATACAAAGTGTGAGCCCAACTGTAGCAGGATTTCTCTTTTTATTTATTTGTATCCCTTACATAGTAACATACAGCCTGATTGGGTACAGGGCCATTCCAAAGCTATACATGCCTATGTAGGAACTGCTTGTGTCATGCTGTCTTCTTTTCTTCTGAAAAGGATCTCACCATATTCCTTTTGCAGGAGTCCTACTGCTAAATAAAGGATAGCTATTTAGCTCAGTGAGAGATAGGTTTATGAGTAAAAATACCATCAGTAGGTTATACTTTTAAACATATATGAACAAAGGAAAGATGAATAAATTATATACTATTATATATCATACTGAATGAAAGTGCCCTCCAGTACTGATGGAGCAGTTGAGTTTGCAGATTTCTTGGGCACCCAGTGTGACTACATCTGGAATAGTTTGTGATTTTTTCTCCTTATTTCTCTTCTCAGTCTAGTGATGTACAGATTAGCTAATCCATGAAGTTTTGTCTTGAAACTTAACATGTAATTGACTGTAAGAACTATTTGGTCTCTTGGTAGTCCCCCAGAAGGAAACAGTAAAAGGATTTAGAAAATAAAAATAAGAAATAATAGCTGAGCTCAGGTGGTAGCCCATTTGCCTGATTGGCAAAGGACCCAAACAACAACATTAGGAACATTTATTTATGTCTTTGCAAAGTTAGTATCACAAGACACAAGACACAAGGTTGCCTATCAACTAATAGCTGAAATTGTCCAGGCAGGATCTCTTGCTGAAGATTCAGGTACCTTGTCTGTTTTAGGCCTTTAGGCCTTGTCTTTCCCTCCGACATATGAGAAATTTCCAGCTTCATCTAATCCCAACAATCACCCAGAGAACTCATGAGCACTTGCTATAGCACTCAGAGAAAATTCTTCATGGAACCAGACCAAGAGGTTAGGTGTTTGTGAGTAAGCAAATACAGACTGGGGAATCACTGGTGTTGCCACATTTGTTTTAGTTGTTTGATTTGTTTGTTTTTGTGTCTTCAATTATCTTGTTTTGGGAGTTCAATGATAAGTCATAGGATTATATTTCATTTATCATAGAAAAGTACAATATTCCACAGTAGCAACAGCAGATAAAATTTACACATATTGTCTGGAAAATAAATGACATCAAATGGCATTGATTTGGGCATAGCCTACCCATCTCCATTTGTTTAGGACCTAGTACAAAGCCCAGTACTTTACTTGCCTGTGGAGTTCAAGGTTTTCATTTTGTTTAGACACAAAACAGATATTCCAAAAGAACACAATTACCTTAATCACATGGGCTTTCTGGAGGACAATAACATGAATACATGCAAAAAGCAGAAAGTACATGATCAGGGAAGAACTCATGATGACATAGAAGGCAAGGTTTTTTTTTTATCTACTCTGACAACTAACTAGAGTCTCATGAAAACTATAGTAATTGCCTCCATTTTCCTAATGATCAATCTCTCACTAGATTCTTCTCTTAAAAGTTCTATGAACTACCATGTTGCAATATTGAAGAGCAGTATAAAAATGTAAATTCCCTTTAAGTAATAATACTTCAGATATTGCAAGACAAATTTGGATATGCTGAAAGTAAATTTACATTTCCATTGCTATGATTTATTTTTTATAAACATAAGAATAATTTCAAACTCAATGCTCAATGTCTTATGTAATCATATTCATTTCAAAATCATAATAAGGGATAAAGCAATGTCATGTTTTCATGAGGATCTTATTCTGACCTTAAGATAAGTGGGTTTTTTTTCTAGGGATATTGCTCAGTGACAGAGTGGATGCCTGGCAAGCACAAGGTCCTGAGTTCAAATGCTGGCACACGCACACAAAATCCTAAAGTAGTTTAAATTTCTTTATGTCCATTCCTTTCAAAACTCATTACCTCTTGGTTAATAATTAGCATAAAAAGCTAACTCATGACAATAGGTCAATTACAATGTTAAGCCAAGAAGAAAAAAGTTTTATGCTAGGAGCTTTGTAAGATGCTGCTTGCTTACCTTAATGAGTCTTAGTGAATCTATATAAAATCAGATTCTGATATTACCGAACTAAACCAGGAAAGCACACTAGATGGTCCTGATATTATGCCTTTACTGACAAGTGGGCCTTGATACAGATGAAATGTTCCCAGTTGATGTAAGCAGAAGTAGTTCCCAGGACACTGAGTTTGGAGTCGGACATTGTGAATCAGGAATTAGGCACTGTACACTGTTTCGGTATCAGTATAGGCCTACTCTTCTGACAAAAATTATGAGAGACTGATACTGTGGCTACATGACTTCAAATTCTTCCATAGTCATAGAATAAGCATAATCTGACTCATCAAAGGAAACATTAAATAACCTTAGTAAAATAAACTCAACATTAAAGTAAATATAAGAATAATTCTAAAACTAGTCAGGCCTTGCAGTAAAT
>NW_004524718.1:625461-636053 GCF_000260255.1 Octodon degus
TATTTTAGATATATATGTATTTGTTCCCAGTGCATTCTTCGTGAATATCATAAGCACTACATCCTTCCTACTGAGATTCAGCAAAATTAATCCAATCAAATTCAGATAAACTCACTGAAAAGGAGGCAATGGAAGAAAGCTTCATTGGTATTTACAGACCCTCTTTAGCCTTAGAATGAGTGCCTCGACTCCACTTCCCGACAGAGTACCTGCCGAATGAGATTCTAATAGGAGCACGAGCCCTACTGTTAACTGTACACTCAGGGATTCTACTTCTTGTACCCATTAAGATGATTTGGGGTGGAGCAGAGCCAGTAATGCTAGCCCTAGAGAGGGTCTGCAAATACAGATGAACACTGGCAGAGGGATTTGACTGCCGCATGGAGAACACAGTAAATCAATTGTTGGCAGATTTGTGTCAAAACCTTACCAGTAAGGAGCAAAAGAAAATTAAGGTGCACCTGGTGGCGAGCTTTACAATGGCAAGTGAGTTAATGTATTTCAGTTGTATTCCTGTAACTAATAGCAAGATTTAAACCAATATCCACCACTCATCTCATTCCACTCATAGTGTATCTATTATTTTATTTGCCACTTCCACCTGCACCACTTTCTCACAATGGTCACTTGACTTGGTCACAGTTTTGTTAAGCCCGCAAGCTAATGTTAGCCAAAAATGAGTAAAAAGTAAGCATCACAGAAGAGCCTCTTTGGAAAGGGGGAATGACTTAGTGGTTAGACAGCAGACAATGTTAAAATATCTTCAAAAAGTACATGGTGAGAAAGTGTTTCAAAATAAATAAAAACAAACAAAAATAACAAATAAAAATAAGATTAAAATGCTGAGTCTTTCTTAAATTAAAGTTTTAATAAAATGAGATTCATATTCTCAGGTATAATATGTAGTGATTATTTATAAATGAAATTTTGAAGCCCTCAAGACTTCTTTGATGCATGGAAACTACTAGCACTACATTAAAGGACAAGCCTTTGGAGTATTTCAAAAGAAAATAATGTAAACATAAACAAAAAGAGAGGCAGTTATAGAAAACTAACACCTCATCTGATGTGTCTAGACTGAAAGCAACATGCTTAGTTGCTCTCCATATTTCAAAAGGTGAGAAGCCCTTTACTTGGGTGAAGACCCAACACTGCAGCTGCTACTATAGACATTTGTCATGAAACTGGAGAGAGGCTACATGTATTGCTCTTCTGGCTGGTACCAGGATTGTTGATGAAATAACATGAATGATAGAGGCACAATTTTCAGGGAAGATTGATGAGTCACTCACTATAAAATCCAGGTGGATGATTTTACAATGCTCATAGCAAGGCGATAATTCTTGTTTTGATGTGATGTATTTTCCAGGGAGCTGTGTGTGAGGGTATGTTATGTGCATCTTTGTTGCCCAGCCAACACTGAAGCTACAGAAACATTTAAAAGGACTGGGGAGATAGCTAGTGACATGGCAAGTGCAAGGTCCTGGGTTTAGTTCCTGCTCCAAAAATAAATAAATAAAAAATAAATAAATAAAATCAAGCATTTGGCTATACATCAAGGAAACTTAGTTGGTCATTTTGTTTTGGTATAAGCACAGACAGAGCAGCTGTAATCAGTCTTCAGTTCTTCTGTCAAGGATGTTGCTTATGACTGTAGTTTACACACATTGTCATCCATGGAAAAATACTGGCTAGCCAAAAATTCAACCTAAATTAACAATGTTTTGGAGAATGTGATTAAAATTACTAACTACATTAAGGTATATACCATTATTTTTTGTCTCTCACAGCGTTCTGTGAGGAGACTGTTGGAGAGAATACACTCCATGGTATACACGTGGAAATGACACTGTAAAGTTAGGTTCCTAGGCATACGACCTGACTCAGTGATGAGAGGTGATGACAGATCTACTTTACAAACAGTCCCAACTTGCACTGGAGAGATATCTTGGCCATCTAAGTGCCTGCTTTTCATGCACAAGACCAAGTTTGATCCTCAGTACTGTGTGGCAGCCCTAGAACCCCAGGAACTCTATGCTGGCCACTAAAACCCAGCAAGGTTGCACACGCTTGTAATCCCAGTGCTGGAGAGGTCAAGACAGGAGAATCACAAGGAGTCTGAGCTGCATAGTGAGACCCTATTTACTAAATAAATAAATATTTTTTAAAAGTCACAACTGGCCCCACAGAATGAGTCACAAAAAGTGCCTACTCATGTGACTTCAACCTGCTTCATAAACTCCATCTGTCAGTGCAAGGAGAATCACCACTGTGTCCACATCAGCACAGTGGCTGCATTGAAAGCCAAAATGGAGTGACACAAGTGATAAATGAACTTCGGGTTTTGACATGTTTCAAACATTAGCAGTAATTTTGCAAGGGACTGAGCCAGGGTTCTTCCTTCTAGCTATTGCATGTTCACTCATCCTCACTTGCAAATCATTGTAATTACTATTGCCTAACAAAAATGAAATGCCATGCAAACTGGAAAGGAATTGATCCACAACACATATGTGAATAAGTCAGGTAGCTTGATTTTTAATGTCTGTTGAAACAACATCACTATAAACTCCAAATTAAAGTCAATGTGGAACATCCTGTGATCATCACAAAAACTTAAAAGCTCAGCTCCACATTCTACCTTTGTGAAATGATTTTCTTTTTTCAAAACTGGGGATTGTGAACTCAGGACCCTGCACTTGCCAGGGAAGAGCCTATTCCACTGAGCCACATCCCATGCCCCTGAAATGATTTTCTATACTAACAGCAGTTAAAGCAAAGTGCAAAGTAAAATGGAAATAACCAACACAGTTTGGGTTTTACCTGTCTTCACCCTAGATGCAATTACTGGGTGGAAGGAAATCAAGTTCTCCAACTGAGTCTGTATTATTGTGAGTTGATTAATTATTTCAATATATTACAATTTAATAATAAAAGGAATGAAATGCACAATAAACACAATGCATGTGAATATTCATCCAACACATCACTCTCCCATGGTCCATGGAGAAATCATCTTCCACAAGACCAGTCCCTGTTGCCTGTTTGATGATAGCTTGTCTAGAATATGTTAGAATTTTTTCCCAAAAGTGAAAGTGAAAATACTTTGAGTTTTAGTATTTTACAGCATTTTTTAGTAAAAAAAATGCTGTATATTAAGTGATAAACATGTTAGACATGAGTGCAAAACTCTGAACGAATTACAGAGTGAGGCATAGTCCCTCATTAATGAGAGGACATCACAGCAAATAAAGGTTTGGTGGCAACTCTGGACTGTTCTAAATACAGATCTTACACATGGATTAAATAGAAAATTAATTCATATTTACTTAAAATTGTTTGTGTGGAAGATAGGAACAACCTATGGAGCTTTTGAAATATCCCAGTATAAAAAAAAATCATAGTGCAGATGTCTGAATTATGAGAGAAGAAATATATCATTATTTTTAAATAATTGGTTATTATTTAAGCAATCATTTATGGTTCATCTTTAAAGCCTACTCCTCAGACTTATGACCTATATTCAGACTTATATCCCAGGAACAGGAGTGGCCATGTGGTCTTATGGTGGCTTCTGAAGTAGAGAATCACAAATTTTGCTGATTGTACTGTACCGTACTATAGTTTGTGTTCTATGTTACACTAGAGTACTGAGTGTAAGAGCTATATAAGTAAAAGCAAAACCAGTAATTTGGAGTTCTCTTGCTTGGAATACTGCAATGTATGATATGCAGTTACAATATTATTATATATTGCATACAATTTCTCATTTAGTGATCAATTCATTTAAGGACATAGTGGCCAGAACAGATCTTGGTTGTTAGATGGGAAAAGTCTCTATATCAAAACTTCATTTGGTATTTTCTGAATAAAATAAAATTGTGATCCATCAATTAAAATAATATGCATACAAAACAATATTGATGATGGAAACTTCTACAACAGTCAGGATTCATTTTTGTCTTAATAAATACAGTACATCTCGTGAGTGCATACAAATTGTTGAATTCTGTGCAGGATGTGATAGCCAATTCATTTTTATTATTTTATTGTCTCTGTTCCCTTATGATGCATAATATTAGTTTCTTCTAAATTTTGTAAGCTTTATTGTGGTGACAAGTTTTATTTTATTTTTCTTCAGTAAGTCACACCTGAGGCTTAAGTCAGGATTTATCATCTCTCTGAACCGAACAGCATTCTAAGCCATTGACTGGAAAGCCTTCTATCTGAAAACAAACACTTATCTCCACTACATATATTTTTCCTTCATTCACATCAGCCTTAAATCCCCTTATATATTTTTAGATTATCACTTTATTCTTGACTTTACTTTCCTAACAAAATTCATCAAAATTCATTTCAGGTCACACTTATCTTCACTTCTCTCTTCTCTTGCTCTCTTCTGCTTTCATTTAAATGTACTCCTGCACAAGATCTGGATAATCAAATACTTTTCCCTTTCCTGAACTCTGGTGGAGAAAATGCCATAACTCTGCCAGGCATGGCAGGTTTATGGTTCCCAATTTTATTTGGGTCCTTGGAATTGCCTGGCAAGTCCATTACTGTCCACTCCAATGACTCTCGACTTGACAGCCCTCACTGGGGAAATGTGCAGAGCTCTCCTCTCCTCAGCTTTGCCTGCTTATTCCTGATGTCTCTCCAGAGCTGTGCACACATACCCATCTGAGAATTATGAGCTGTGGTTGTCCAGCTGAGTTACTCAGTATTGTCCTTAACTTCAATTTACAATGGCTCACTCACACCTGCGTCCTTAGCTGCTTATAGACATTTCCTGAAGTGTCCCCAGGGATACTGTCTCTCCACACTGAGAAGGCACCTTTTGCTTGGTAGGGAAGAATGATGAAAAGTTTTCTACTGAGGAAACAGCCTGCTTGACAACCTTTTACCTCATGCGTTTTCTTGAGTATGGAGGACCACCTGGGCAGCTCTCCTTGAAAGAAGAGCAATTGTCTCCGTTTTGGCTGAGCTTGACCCTATTTATTTGTATTGGTAGGTACAAAGTTGGCTAGGACTTTTCCTTCTACCTTCAATAGGCTTTAAACAATGCCTTGTGGCCTAGCTGATGTGATGGTGATAGTCTTTGAAGTCAGAACACATGTGTTTTCATGGTTACACCCTCCTGCTGCTCTTCATTATGAGTTGGGTAAAGATGGGACCAAAAGCTAATTTTCCACACTGTGAGCTGGGATCCAGCCTCAAAATAGAGGCTATGAATTTGTGGGGATTGAAGTGTTCTGCATCAGAGCTGAAGCACCAGACCCCAAAACATTAGATACTATCTCAGTTGTGTAATGCAGATGGCTCCTTTCATATTGTCTCTGCATACTACAGAGGTAAATACAGGCCTCCCACCTAGCCCAGCTCACAGTGCTCATCTCCTTACTGCCATTTTCAGTCATTCATCCTCAAGACACTCCTCCTTCATGACTGAATAAAACCTGGGTTAGGCCCCAGGCTGAGGGCTTTGTTCCAGATAGCCATCACCATGGCTGGACTTAGGACCCCTTGGCACCCTAACTGTCTTTGTTCTTGTAGTGGGTTGCACTAGAAATGGTAGATTGGAATTAATTGGCAGGATTAAAATAACTTGTCCATGGGATTACAAATACAAACTTTCTGGACCAAGATGAGGACCAGAAAGGGCTCCTTACACTGAGCACCTGTCCAGATCTTCTTATTTGTTTTCTTGTAGGAAACCAAGGATGTGGTGTCCCCAAGTATCAATGAGCTGCTTGAGTTTAACCCATAGGGCTACAAGGAAAAGAGCATAGTCTCCTATATTTATCTCCTTTTACTACTGACCCTTTTCTCAGAGGATATCTCATTTCTATTTTTATGTATAAAACTATGTTCCATTGTAAATTTTTGTAAAGCAAAGCATGTGTTGGATATTCAAAGATAAATAGAAGAAACCTATTTTCTTAGTCACACCAAAAGCAGTTATATATTTTTATTATATGCATTTGTATATTATCAATCCTTAATATCTTTTTAAGTTATTTTTGAATTGTGAGCCTTATATTTCACATCCACAGCTATCTTTCCTGTTAGATGTCAATCTTAACACCTTTAACTTATCATGCACAAACATAGATGCTCAATTTATTTATTCAGCATAGCATCATTCATTCAATTCACAATCGACATGTTATATTAAAATAAATATTTTTAGATTTTATTTAATAAGTACACACAGTGAAAAGCAGGAGCATATGGTAATTAATTACTTTCAATAATATGTACATTTGTAAGATAAAATATATTTAAAAGTAATAATATTAGGGAGGAGATACCTGATTAGAATTTTAAAAAATAAGAAAAATTAGTGAGATCTCTGTAATCTTTCCTACACAAGATTATTTTAAACATCAAAATTAATAATATGTATATATTATGCAATCATTCTGTCCTGTGAGAAACAATCAATATACAATCTTAACACACAGGCCTACAAACATTTATATGTGAGACTTCATGTGTTTTCATAAGAAATGTTATCTATTTGATCCCTGACACCACAAGCCATATTGGCCCTGTCCCCAGAGCACACTGAGCCAGTCACTGAGACTAGGCATTGTGGTGCACACCTGTAATCCCAGCACTAGAAAGGCTGAAAACAGGAGTATGACTACAAGTCCAAGCGACATAGTGAGACTCTTCACACAATACAGAAAAATAAATAAGTAAATATTAAAAATATTATCTTTGTCCCACTTAGCACTAATCAAAAAGTATAATGTGTTTCTATTTTCTCATTATCCTCATGCCATGCAATGCCGTGGAAAATCTAAGATTGTTCCCCTTATTCTCAATTTTGGTATAACTATTTTGCTATTCTGTCTAAGGTCAGTCTTTTACTCTTCTGGAGCTGAAATTTGAATCACTTCTAAAAATTTAGAAAAAGTATTTGTCTTCAATGTGAAGTGCATTGTGCTGATGAATAGTATTTGATCTTTGCTTTTCAGTATTTTAACCCTAGAACAAAATAAAATAACAACCGACTATGATCCTGATCATTGACAATTTTTCAAAAAAAGAGCACTGACATTTTATATTTTATTCTTCCTTATTGTAGGATTAAATTCTGTTCTTTTTCTTCAATATTGAGGAATGAACCCAGAGGGTGATAAGATGTATTCTGAACTACTATTCTCCTTTATTATTTTGAGACAGCACCCTGACTGATCTCAATGTTGTGATCGTTCTGCGTCAGCTGTGATGTCAGAGCTTTCCTTATTGGTTTATGTGTCTGTCTACCCAACCACCTTTCTCTATTCAGCAAGAAACTGCTAACTAGGATCTCTGGACTCTGTTTTTGGGCAGTAAGAATGCCTCAGGATTTGTTCACCAGAAGTGTTGTGGGCATCCAGTGTGCCAGCAGCAACCTTGGCGACCAGCTACTACAGCTGTGCCTACTGGGACGTTGCAGCGGGACTGATCCTGCAATTCTAATGTTAGCTGTGAAGTTTATCTCAGAAGACATTTTGAAGAGACAGCACTTTTGGAAATATTATTTTAAAAATATATTTATGTCAGAGAAAGATATAAATTCTTTAAGGTTCCTTCAAGAAACAAAAACTGAGCTGGTCATGGTGGCACATGCCTGTAATCCCACCACTTGGAAGGCTAAGGCAGGAGGATTACCCAGAATTTGAGGACAGCCTAGGCTACCCAGTGAGATTAAGTACAGTCTGGACATATAGTGATACTCTGTCTTTTAAAAATAACTAATAAAATATAAATTCCCTAAACATTTTTATTTATGCTCCATGTACCACAATGATAGATACTTTATGAATTAAAGATAACACACTGCGAAATATACAAAGGGAAATAGAAATCTAATATACGGTGATGGTTCAAATGTAATAACCATTACAGTAAAGAGTATCTTTCTATTATTTCCCTTCAGGATACTTCTCTCCTTGAACCCACTTATCCAATTTTTCTTGCCACTTTCTGCAGAAGTTCTAGAAGTGCTCTATCAGGAGTGACTTTATAAAATGTGAAACAGTCTGGTGAATGCTGTCTTGTGCAAAGGCAAGCTCCTGGAAACATTATCCTAATTTAAAGATCACACAGTGTGAGTCTCTGAACAAATATGCTATTTTAAGATGTTGTTACAGTGAAGAAAAGTAATTAGAGAACCAAAGAAGGATAAAAATAAGGAATGACTAGAGGTGGAGGTAACATTGTAAGTTAAACTCGCAAGGGCGAGCTTAATGGAAAAGGTTGATACTTAAAATTCAGAGTGAAGATATGAGTGGATGTCCTTGTCTTGTGGAAGGGCTAATTCCAGACAGGACTCACAAGGGAAGTCATTTTGTGCTGTCAGATATTAAGAAGTTTGGCTAAACTTATGCAGAGGGAATTGTACATACTTTCTTCTCATTCATATCATAGCAATTTGCAGTTCTCAAAGATTTAAGAGAGGGATGGCCAAATAGCTCAGTGGATTAAATTGCCTGCTTAGGCAGACATAGGGACCAGGAGTTTGATCCCCATGCCTGCACTGCCAGGCCCAACTCCGGGGCACACTAAGAAGGTGATTGAGACTGGGCGTGGTGGCAGACGCCTGTAATCCCAGCTCTTGGGAGGCTGCAAACAGGAGGATCACTATGAGTCTGATCTATGCAGTGGGACCCTGTACACCCTGTCCTAAACACATATACTCACAAAGAAAAACATTTTAAGAAAGAGAAATGAGTGCATGTTCTAAATAAAATTATGAATAATTTTGCTTTTCTTAAATGTGTATATGCAACTTTAATATTTTTGTGGATCATACTGAGTATTTTTGGGATTATGTAAACTGAATTTGCTAAGATAGCTATTTAGCTATTCAAATATAAACCATCTAACATAGAACTAGTATTCAAAGGCATATTTGTAGCTAAGTAATAGTTAATGCTGCCCACTCTAAACTGAATGGAATGATTACCATAGGAAACAAATTTTCATGAAAAACACTTATTGGTTTCACTGCTTTTCTTAAGATTCTACATAAACAAAACCATTGCCAGCAATGTTGATTAGTCTTTTCTGAGGAGGCAAACTATTGTTTCCACCTCTAAATTTTTATTTTTAGAATTTTCTTACCACTGTGTATTTATTTTTTAGTTATCTTGAGAATGATGGTACTTCCTAGGAACTATGTTCATCTGAGATCCTCCTTCAACCTCAAAATGTATAAATATTTTACTGTAAGTGATCTGCATTTTAGCATCTCAATGACATTGTATATTTATTATATTCATGACTTAATGTATCTTATCCTACAAGGTTTTCCTCTTGTAGATATAATATTTTAGAATACTGCCATTAAAAAAAGAAAGAAGGAAAAAAGAAATATATATATGTACATACACAGGATAGCTTGGACTATTGTACTGCTGAATTCTGCTGTTCTATAGAATACCACCAATATATCTAACATTGCTGAAGCAGAAAATTGGATGACAAGTAATCCTTCACACATTCTCTAACACAGAAGGGTCAAGTCCTGCTAAGACTACTTTGTTACAGTTGCCCAAGTCTGACTATTCTCTTTATTCTCTGTAATATTACTTTAATATAAGCACATTCTTTTGCACAGTTTTGTGAAAAAGTGTATTTGACAAACTTTTAGCACAAAATTCTTCAAAATGCAGTCAAACATATTTTCTTAACTGTAGATACAGTCACATAAACATTTTGTAATATATTTTATTTGTACTATCATCATTTTTGCTTGGAAAACTCTGAATTCTGTTTAAAGTATATAGCGCCTCATTATTTTTTACATCACACCACAGACATCAGCTATTTGAAAAAGACTTTCTTCCCTTAAAATGCTTGCTTTGTTTCCCCAGCCACACCGCTCCTCGCCATGTACTTAGAAGCTTGACAGCTAGTTGCTCTCTTAACTAGCTATAAACAGAAGAAAAGGACTTACCATTTTAAAATGTCCATATGCAAGGCTGAGAAAAGTGTTAAATTCAGTAAATATCTTTTTGAAAATATTTTCTGAATTGAGCTACTTTTGTACAGCAGTCATAACTAATAAGAATATTGATTTGAGTCCTGTTCTGAACTAGGCAACAAAGTTGGTGCTACTGTGGATATACAGTGAAGCAGTGAAGTGTTAAATTGATATCCTCAAATATTTTCTCATATACCATTGACCTATATACTCGCATGAATAATGATAAAATATAAGCCTTTTACTCATTATTAAGAATATAATACTGGAAACAATTTTCAGAGGTAATCTCTGAATTACAAACCCTACTAATAATGCCTCTTTAATAACATCTCTCTTCCAAACTTAATCAATTACATTTGTCTTGTCTGTAAATAATGTCATTTCCATGATAAATGAAGATCATGCTCATCAAATTGGAAGTAAACACATGCATTTTCTTGTAGTTATATAAATGTATCACATGCAAAGAATTTCACTCAGATAGTCATTACTGTGCTATATTTTGCAGATAAAAAAGGCCACTTACCTTGAATAATTCACAAGGTGGTGAGGAAATACAAGGAAAAATACAAGGTAAAGCAGTACAGTGATTTTAATGACCATAAAA
>NW_004524718.1:637158-641435 GCF_000260255.1 Octodon degus
CTTTGTGGCTGGCTCAGCCCACCCTGAGTGCAGGGCTGACATGGCACATGGTGCTGGGGATCTAACTGAAGTCCCTGAGCACTTGTCTAAGCAGGTACTTTTGACCCCTGAGCTACTTGCCAGCCCTCATATATGTGTTTTCCTATGTCATAAATTTACTTTTTAAGCAAAATACATGGATCTATGTTCAAGATTTTTTGTCTATTGCTTCAGCATTGTGAATTTAAAACAATTAAAGTTACACAGTAGCCACAATTGAAGTTAATATTTGTAGAAAATAATTCAACATAGGTGTCAACTATTTTGCATTATTTCTTTTGTGCATAATTAAGAAAAATATTATTAAATGGGTATCATCAATCTTCAAGAAACATAATGAGTAATATTCTGCTTAAAAATGGCATATTTCCTTGCCTTGTTTAGGAACTGGGAAGGGAGATTTTCTTTACAGCATTAAAAACAGATTGAGTAAGTGATATTGTCCCAGGAAGAAAATCTGTGGGAATTTCTCAAGATACGAGCTGCCAGACAATAGCACCGCACACCTGAAATGCTGTGAAAGACCAGAGAGGTCATCCTAACACCAGCGCTCCAGTGGAGAGCAGATAGAACACTGCTATAGATTTCCTGCCCAAACAGATTACCATTTAGCACCTTCCCTTCACTCACAGATAATGCATTTTTTCCCCGAACAGTAAAAACTAGAATCAAATACACTGCCTTAATAATGTGACATTTCATACGGTAACTCAGATGAAGGGACTATTGAAAATCTTAGTTATTATATCCCAATTGGCCTGAAACAAATGAGTACAGTTGTATAATAAGAAGATGCTTCCATGAAAGGACCACAGAATCTATTCAGATAGCTTTTTTGCATGTCATAGAGCGAAAATCTATTGATATCTGTGACTTCTTTTGTAGATTACATTATTTTCATATTTCCTGTTACTTTAAAGCTAAGCAATAAACAAAGCTAGATATAAGGCTACTTACATATTGATTAATCATACATATATTTTCATATTTTTATTAACAATTCCCACCAGACACAATTTACTACATTATCTTTATTGTCTTTCCTGACCTAGAGATTATACAGGTTTACTACTGTCAGGGAAATGGTATTAATCACTTAGGATTACTGATATGACTGGATTTATCAACATTTTTGAGTTTCCTTCATTTCTGGTGTCCATTTTCATACAAATTTAAGGGGAGGACTGAGGATTTCTTTCCCTGGCCTTTCTCATAGGTTGAGTAGGTGGCATGATACTTCTGTGTGCAATGGGCGACCCCACCCACTGCTCAGTATACTTCCCCCAGGCTCTCTGCACAGCCCCGGAGACCTTGCGGTTTTGGTTCACTCAGCATTCCATGGCTGGTGACCAATAGGGCAAATCACACACATCATTTCCTTCCACCAAAACCATGAGTCTGGCTTCTGCTGAAGTTAGAATATGAATGACGCGCTTGACAGCTACTCACTTCACCATTGCCACAGCATCCTTTTGGAAACGAGATTAATTTACACTCCACCACAGCACTGATTCCTCATGGTCCCTTGACTTGTTTAAGAAGCTAGACATCACTGCAGTTGATATTTAAACTTCAACTTTGGCTCCTCCCCTGGGCACACTGAGCTGGTCACTGGATCCAAGTGTGGTGGCACATGCCTGTAATCCTGGCACTGGGGAGGCTGAAAATGGAGGATCACTATGCATATGAGCTGCATAGTGAGATCCTGTACCAAACACACAACTTTAAATAAATAAATAAAATAAACTTTAAATGCCACTGAATTACAAATTGTCTCTGCATCCTTACAGCATACCACGAGCCTAGAATAGCTTCAGCTCTCACTAAATATTTAACAAATTGAACTTAATTTGTCTGCTCAGACTGACTTTGCTTTGAATGGTGGGTAGATGAGTCACCGACACTAGTGGGATATATTTTTGCAGAGATGTTAATGCTAAGGTTTTAGAGAAAAGAGGTTAGTAGAAAAGTCCTTGCACTTTGCAGAGGATTGTTATCCCTGAGACACACACTCGTCACCAGAATAAATGAGACTGCATTCAGCTTAAGAAGGTGACCATAATAAGTGCTTCTCTGGCAAGTTCAAGGGCCTGAGTTCAATCCCCAGTGCTGAAAAAAAAAAAAGTGACCATTTCTGGAGGCACCATTAACCATGACTGTCCTTGACTGTTACTGCACCTTCCCAGTTCCTTAACAAATTTTGCCTGGGATTAACTGAAACTTTATCTGGTGTTTTTAAAAAAATTCATTTGTCTCTCCTTTAAATTGATGATTTTATCATATCTTGTTATTTGATATGGTTTAGATGTAAGATATCCTGGAAGCCTTGTGTTAAAGGGGCAGCCATCTGACCAAGGGGAACATCACAGTGAGAGTGATTATAAAAGGTTGCCTCTTGCCTCTGTCTCTTTCCTTCTCCTTGTTTCCAGGCTGCCTTGCATTGAGCAACTCTCCTCCACCTTGTGTTCCACCATGCTGATTCTGTCTAGGAACTAAGCAATCATTCAGAACCTTCTGGAAGCTCAGTCAATGAAACCGCACTCTTTAAATTGCAGTTCTTACATATGTTGTACCAGTGAAGGGAAAGTGACTAGTTCATTAGGTACCTGTTTTCTGTACTTTAACTCAAAACATATTGAAATATGACCAGAATTAGATTTGTGTGTGTAAATGTGTGATACTATTAGGTTTGTTTAGTGCTTTCAGTAGTGATAGCCACATGGAACCCTGGAATTTAAATTTATTTTTGAGACAGCAATTTTTGAATACACAGAAGCACAGTGCCTTTAAGTCCATTGCACCAACTGACTTCATTGTAAACTAGAGGAAGAACACTTATGAAAGACCACAGTGTACATCAAAGCAGGAAAAAAATATGTAAATATGAGATGAGCATGTTAGTTTCTTTTTTCAGAAAAAAAATCAATTCACTAGAACTTTTGATAATACTTTTTTCACTTTTGTCTAGAAAACAGATTAGATAAGACCTTTGCACTTTGTATAAGCACAGCTGGATATTACAAATAAGACCCTTTAGTCCTAACGCAGGTCTGGTGAGTATGGGAGAGCTGCCCACTACCCTGCACCGGCAGGACCTACTGGTCCATGCCCAGGCGCAGCATGGGTGAGACCCTCTTGCACCCTCTTGGGATGCCCCCCACCACTCTACAACACCTACCCTACACTGCCCTCAGAGTAGGAATTTCTGCAGCATTTCAGGAAACCCCAGATCCAGTCCTAACCCAGGCCCAGTGAGTGTGTGGGAGAGCTTCCAGCTACCCTACACAGCTGGACCTACTGGTCCCATCCAAGGCACAGAGTGGGTGGGACCCTTTTTCACAAGAGTGGGACACCACCCTCTGTAGTACCGCCTCAACCCTGCCCAAAAAGTAGGAATTTTTGTCACGTTCCAGGAGCCCAAAGATCCAGTCCTAGCCCAGGCACAGTGAGTGTGTGGGAGATCTCCCTCCCACCCCACTCCACCCTGTCCCCTCCATTTCAGCTCAGGCCTGGCATAAAGGCCTGGAGTGAAACCCTGCAGCTGCAATCCCTGCAGAGAATGTAGGGGACAGAACCACCCACCTAGTCCAGGAGCAGAACATCTTGCCAGAGGGGAACAACAGGTTCACCCCAAGGGCAGCAGCAAGAAAGAGCTGAGCACAGCAGCCAGACCCAAGTCAGGCACAGCTGGATAAATCTAAACTTTGTAGATCTGCACCTGAACTTCAGTAGGTGCTAAAGTTATAAATGCACCAAAGATCTACAACAAAGGTAAGAAGACAATGCTACACAAAATGACAATGAGAAGGAGCAAAGTGCAATCTCAGAACCCAAGCCCACCCATAACAAGAGCAGAGGACACTAACATAGAACAAATTGGGAATCACACAGCTAAAATTAATGAACCAATGGTTTCTGAAATAAAGAAACAGCTGCAAAAAGGTATAGAGGAACTCAGCTTGGAAATGAAAAAAGAAATCCCTGAATTAATAACATCTGCAGTAAAGAAATTAATACAGAAACATATGGAGGAAACCCAATGCCTACCCAGAACAAGTGCAGAGGACACTAGGTCAACTCAAATGTATGAATTAATAGTGTTGCTAGTAAATAAGCAACAGCAGAAAGTCATAAAGGAGCTCAGAGTGAAATTTTCTGAAATGAGAAAAGAATTCTTGGAACTCATAGCATCTGAAGTAAAGAATCAACTATAGAAACATAGGAAAGAAAACCAACCT
>NW_004524718.1:644894-646316 GCF_000260255.1 Octodon degus
AACTCCACTAATGAGATCAGAAGCAACCAACTAAATAGAGTAAGCAATTAAAAGCAGGATAAAAAAGTAAAGGACAACAGGTAAATAACATGTAAATCGTAAGTCAATACATCTCAATTCTAACCATCAGTGTAAATGGACTCAATTCACCAATTAAGAGAAATAGACTGGCACAGTGGATTAGGAAACAAAATCCAACAATATTCTGCATACAAGAAACACATTTAACTCATAAAGACATTCATAGCCTGAAAGTCAAAGGATGAAACAGAATATTACATGCCCCAGCACCTCAGAAAAAGCAGAGGTAGCAATCCTATTCTCAGACAGTCTCAACTTCAAACCAAGAATGATCAAGTGAAATAAAGAAGGCCACTATATATTGGATAGGGGAAAAATTCAAGAGGAAGAGGTAACACTCATGAATATGTATGTACCAAACACAGCAGCTCCCAACTATAGAAAGCAATTTTTTTTTTCAGAACCAGGGCTTGAACTCAGACCTTTGCTCTTGCCAGGGAAGTGCTTATTCCACTGAACCATATCCCCAACAAGCAAACTTAATGGGCATGAAAAATCTAATATCCAATACCAAAATCTTAAGAGAAGAACGTAACACCCCCTTATCCCCAAAAGATAGGTCAACTAGACAAAAGATTAGCAAAGAAATAACAGAACTGAACCAGAGCTTGAAACAAAAGGACATGGTGGACATATACAGAGTGTTCTACACAAATGCTGCTGAATACACATTTCTCTCAGCTGTATATAGGTTATTTTCTAAAATCAACCACATAGTGGTCCATAGGTCATGCTTAAGTATATGTAAGAAAACAGAAATTATCCCATGCTCATCATCTGACCACAGTGCAATGAAACTGGAAACAAATGACAAAAGAAACCAGAAAAAAACCCCTAAATACATGGAAATTAAATGACATCTTACTCAGCAACCAGATGAAATTGAACAACAGGGAACAGAAGAAATTAAACAAATTCAACAATATCTACAATTCAATGGAAATTCAAGCACAACTTATCATATTTACGGGATATGATGGAATGAGTTCTTAGAGGGAAATTCATAGCTGTGAAATCACACATTAGGAAAACAGAACGGGAAAAAATAAATACCCTTATGATGCACCTTCAAAAACTAGAAAAGGAAGAGCAAATCAAACCCAGAACACAAAGACGGGAAGAAATCATAAAGATTAAAGCAGAAATTAATTCATTTGAGATGAAGAAAACAACTTAAAGAATTTAAAAAGCACAAAAGCTTATTCTTTGAAAGATTAAATGTAATCAATAAGCCCCTAGCTAACCTCATCAAAAAGAGGAAAGAAAAAATTCAAATACAAGCAATGGGAATGAAAAGGGTGTAATTACCACAGACCCAGTGGAAATTCAGAAGATTGTCAA
>NW_004524718.1:647511-659551 GCF_000260255.1 Octodon degus
TGGCCATACTCCCAAAACTGTTGTACAGATCTAATGCAGTCCTTATCAGACTACCACCAACATTCCACACATATCTAGATAAATCAATCCTAAAATATATTTGGAACCATAAAAGACCTAGAAAAGCAAGGGCAATCCTGGGCAATAAAGACAAGGCAGGAGGCATTACAATTCCTAACTTGAAATTATACTACAAGGCTACTGTGATAAAATCAGCATGGTTCTGGCAACGAAATAGACCTGAGGATCAATGGAATAGATTAGAAGATGCTGAAGCCACTCCACACACACTCAGTCACCTTACTTTTGACAAAGGGGCCAAACATACTCACTGGAAGAAACATAGCTCCTTTAACAAATGGTGCTAGAAAAATTGTCTCTCTACATGCTGAAAACTAAAACTTGACCCAAGTCTATCACTGTGCACTAAGCTAAGGTCACAATGGATTAAAGATCTAAACATTGAAACAGAGACATTAAATCTGGAAGAGAAAGTTGGAGGAACTCTTGAAGACATAGGGGTAGGGAAAGAGTTCATTTATAAAAATCAAATCACATGGGAAACAGTTGAAAGAATTAACAACTGGACCTGCTCTTACTGACAAGTTTTTTCATGTCAAAAGAAATTACCAACAAAGTGAAAAGACAACATAAAAATTTGCAAAAAATTTTGACAAATAAGTACTCAGACAACGGTCTGCTCTCTAGAATTTATAAAGAACTGAAAAACAATACGGCCTCATAATTTAAAGACCTAGTCCAGAAATGGGCATTTGAGATGAACACACACTTCTCAGACGATGAAATTAAAGAAGCAAATAAATATAGGAAAAAATGCTCCACATCACTAGCCATCTGTGAAATGTAAATTAAAACAACATTGAGATATCATCTCACCCCAGAAAGAATGACTATCATAAAGAAATTACCCAAGAACAAATGTTGGATAGGCTGTGGGAAAAAGGAACCCTTCTCCACTGCTGGTGGGAATGTTGACCAGTACAACCATTATGGAAATCAGTGTGGAGACTCCTTAGAAAAGTTGGACTGGAAATCCCATTTAAACCAGCTATTTGTCTACTGGAAATTTTCAGGGAGGATCTGAAAACATCATATCATAGGGATATATGTGTGCCTATGTTTATAGCAGCACAGTTTGTGATAGCCAAATCTTGGAAACAACCAAGATGCCCTTCACCCTAGGAATGGTTGAAAAAGATGTGATATTTTTACACAATGGAGTATTACTCAGCTATAAAGAATGATAAACATGAAGTCTTTATATTGAAGTGGATGCCACTTGAAGATATACTCACAAGTGAAATAAATCAGAAACACATGTGTATTGTAGTTTCCCTAGTATAAGAACTCAAAAGGAGAAATACAAATATAAAGGTATAATACCAGTAAAAGGAAAGCAAGAACTCGAGAACTAACTAATTAAGAGAGGGAAAGAAGAAGAGCTAGGAAACATGACAGTGACAAGCCATACAGTAATATGTAGAAGATGGGCAAGGCAATGATCCTGAGAATTTCCAGATTTTTGAATCTAGCAGTTAATTGCAAAGATTCTCACCCTAACTATATATACTGATACTTGTGAACTAAGCAACTGCACTGAATCTGTAATACTAGTTTCATGCTTGGAGTGCCTGTCATTTTGGTCTTCTGAATACGGTCTGCTAGTCATGACATGTCAGTTGCTGCTGTGCTGTCTCTTGGGTAGATGATTGTTCAAAAAGAAGGGGGTGGTGAATGAAGGCAATAGACAGGAAAAGGAATGTTGTGGGACTGTCCTGATTGAAGGTTGTATCTGGTGAGATTTTTGGACTTATATGTAAACATAAGTATTTTATAATTCTTTATACTTATTTTTAAAAATATATTCTAGTATATTTTTAAATGTTTTTTCATCACATTCTGTAGGGACTTAAAGTTCAACATATCAATACTTGATGAAAAATACCTGTGCCATATTATGCCTAAAATGTTTGATATTCAGAAAGATAGTGAGGTTACGCTTAACAGCCTACGTTGTATGGTTATTAAAATAAGCTTGTCTTCTGGAGGGTTAACAACCTATGTTTGCAGACCAAAATTAGAGTAAAAGGAGAACCTCAAGGAAAGCCAACATTTTGGCCCTAGCCTTCCAAGGTCAATTAAGACTCAGAACATATGAGAATCTGTATTGTAACATCATGTAACTCAGTAGTGTCCCAAATTTTCTGGTCAAGGAGATTATGGGGCCAAAGAGGAAAGTGATCGATGATGTAGAATGTGCCTAAGGAGAGTCACATGGAGAGAAAACATTCTCTCAGGCTTTCACAGAGATCACATTGGCCAAGCAATGGCCATGACTCATTCACATGGCTGACACTTACAAGGGTTCTACAATCCAAGTTACAGGATGTGTGGATAAATCCTGAGGGGATTTCATGACCTTATCAGACCCAAAAGCTACAACTCTTGTTGCATAAGTCTTGCTTTACCTTGGTCTTAACCATCCAGCAGAAAAGTTTAAAAACGAGGTATAAAAATTACAGCCATGCTGTTATGTTGACTTGTAGGGGACTCAGGTCAACAATTTTTGACATTGCCAGTGAAGCGGAAGACCCAATACTATTATGGATTACTGGACTCTTTTAGAATATTTTGCTGAGTTAACACATCTGTAGTATTCAAATAACGGAACTTAACAAAATGAGGGGATACAGATATGTGTCTATTTTGTATCTGTGTATTCAAAATGGTTTAGATTTATAGTTACATTCTCTTAATGAGTAAAGGGATATGTTCTAATGGTGTTTGTAGACAGGATATCATGTCCTCATCTTGTACAGCAATTAACCACTGGGAATCATGTATGCAATGTGTTAATTATTGAAAGTGGCCTACCAATTTGGTTTGAAACTGTCTCATTGCTGTTTGTTTCTTAATAAAATTATGGAAAAATATTTAGAAGACAAGATATTTAAGATGTTTCCAACAAAAAGAAACCATCAGTGTGTGATGTGATGATTGCTAAGTATACCAATTTGTTCACTGTATGTTGTATGCATATGTTGAAATATCATATCATATCCCTTGAATTTGTTCAGTTTTGATGTTTCAGTCACACAATAAAACAGCCATTAATAGAGTGTATGGTGTAATCACTGATCCAGGAACTGTTTGATCTTTAGATTTAAGTAGGTACAACTGTGACAGAGTTGCACATTTAATTCTGTTGGAGCACCTTTTTTGTTGTAGTTTTCTTGTTGATCCATTTTTATAAATATTAATTATTTAAATTATCAACACATATTTTGGTAGAAAAAGTTCATTCAAATAAAAAGCTATATCATTTCAAAAAAATAAAAACCTTTACTTTACCATAATAGTATTTTTATAGAGTATTAATAATGCACAGAGAGAAATAGTGATTAATCATGGTGGTATACAGAGTTCTGCATTACAAAATAGGTATAAATTTAGTTTTGCAGAAAAGCATATTTCTAAGCATATTATCTTGTAAGGATTATTATATACACAATTATTATGCAAGAAACATTCAAGATGACCCTGAAGCATTCTGGTGAAACTTTATATTCATGTGTCAATGGCTAGAAAGGAATCACTTAAATATTTTTAAAAGTTGATAATTTTTAGGGCCCGGGGAGATGGCTCAGTGTAATAAGAGCTTTCCTGGCAAGCACAAGGGCCTGAGTTCAATTCCTGGTTCTGAAAAAAAAATAAAAGGAAAGAAAGAAAAAAGAAAAGAAATAATTTTTAGAATATCTTAGACAACTTCCCAACCATGGGTATATATTAAAAGACATAGCCAAATGAAAAAGCTCTTGATTCTAAACCTAGAATAATTTAAATAAGAAAAATAAATCAAGTGTTATAGAAATACAGCACACAGCATAACACTCTATAAAATAATTGTTGATGAATTTAAGCTAATATAAGTAAAAATTCATAGAAATAATTGGGTAATTTAAAGGCCTCTTGTCTAGGAGAATTGCAAATTATTTAACTATATACCACTCTCTGAACTGTAATACATCTTCCCATGCTTTCTCTTCATAGTGACTTCCTTCCAAGGACTAAAGCCATTCATCAATACAGCATTTGGCTGTATATAATAATTTTCAAAATAAAAAGGACATAATATACATAGTACTATAAAAGAGACAAAGCACTTTCCAAAACTTGTCCAAATCTCTTGTTCACAGAAACTTGCTATGCAGGTAAAATATGTTTAAATATCAAAAATCACATTACTATTTTTTTAAATGTATTTGATACAAGGTCTCACTACACAGCTCAGACTTATAGTAATGCTCCTGTGTCAGCCTCCCCAGCACTGGAATTACATCCCTGCACCACCACATCCAGACTCAGTAGCCAGTTCAATAAGCCCAAGAGCAGCTGGTGCGACATGTGGTGCCAGGGATCGAACCATGGTCTCTGTGCTAGCTTAAGCAGGCACTTAGAATGCTGAGCTACCTCGCTGTCCATATATTACTATTGTTAGAATAGAATTTCATTATTTCTGTGTATTTTCCACTAAACTAAATGATCATGAATATTTAAATGTTGACTTTTTTATTTTCATTTACTAATTGTCAGGTATCTCTCCTTCCTGGGCCTCAAGGCTTTTTTCAGCAAACAGAAATTTTAGACAACAGAGGTAGTTATTTATGAAAGAAATGTTAACATATTTTTTCTTGTGAAGTTCTTATCACCGAACTTTCAGTAATGGCCTGTGGATGTTTCAAAATTATAGTTTAAAATGGTACTTATAAGCATGAAACTATAAAACAGTTTTCTTTAATATCTTCCAAAAATTTTCTTTGATTTTTATTTATTAAGTGACCATGATAAGTCAAACTTCCTGTGATCATAGAGGACAGTGTGGCCCCTGAACACTGCACCTTGTTGAGTATGAACTGAACTAAAATTTATATTGAATGGTAACATTACAGACTTTTATTACAGATATTTATTGTATCATATATATCCATTGTTCATTTGGTCCTCTCTAATCAGCCTTTTACCTAATTGTTTTTAGTTTACCATGCATGTAATTCAGTGTTTTCTTCTGTAATTGAAAATCATTCATCACAATGAGTCTAGGGAGTTCTTTTTAAATTGCTTTGCGTCTTTGATTGGCCTGACAAGGGTTCCAATCTCCCTCTATTTTCAAAATTGAATCTGAATCTGCCTACTCTTTGCGGAGTGTTTAACACAGAGAGAACTGACAATAATAATTGAGACAGTGATATTTTCTTACATTGTATTTAAATAAAATTTCAATGTAACACTAGGAAGGTGCCAAAATAAAACCCTCAAAGGGATGATTATTACATTTTGTTTTCATATACTTGAGATCTGGGAACACTTCCTAGAGGATATTAACCCTGCTCACTTTTTCTTTATAAAAAACACTATCTTAACATAAAAAGCTATCTGGTGCTATGTCATTTTCTAAACTCAAAATACTGCAAAACCAAATATTTTGGGGGAGAGATGCTAATAAACTTTTTTAAAATTAAAATTTAATGTCCATTTTCAAACTTTTCTTTGAACTGAAAGCAATTATTTTCCCTGTGTCTGACGAAACCATAATAATTAGTGATTGACTTACATTTTGAAGTTTGGTATATTCTTTGCAGAAATAGTTGTACATGATTTATAAAAGACAAAGCTTACATAAAACTGCCTCTTTACTACTGGGTCCCTGAGTAACATTTGCTGAAAAACAACATGAGCCGACTTCCCTAATTATCTCAACACGTGGAGCTACATGTTGTGTTCACCAGACAGGACTGCCTGTATTCCCCAGTGCATTCAAACAATTACATGTAGAATTTGAACATGCAAAGCATTTCTGAGTTAGGGAAAGCTCTGAACTCTTGTTCTTATATGATAATTTCCCATTCCTAAAGGTATTTTGCATTTTTCATTCCACTCCTTTTAATGCTCTGCTGATCTGTCTTTTGTTTTGTTTTGTTTCTATATTCCCAGCTGCTACTCTGTTCTTGACACCAGCGACTGGTTTATGAGTGATACTTGAGATGAATTAAATTGGTGATGAATTTTTAAATTGACGCATAAAATGTGGATAGCAGAAATACATAAGAAAAGTCTAATTTACTGAGGGTAGTCCGTCAGAAACTGAGCATGATGTCCCAGTCAGAAAGAGTTTCTTAGAGGGTGGATCCTTGCTTACCTAACCAGGCCTGTAATTGTCTCAACATAACAGACTGTGTCATGCTGCATTATTTTTAACTATGGAGACCACATGGAATATAAAAACATACCAGTATGATTGCAAAGCTTTAACTCACTACTTGTTTTGGCACTATTTGTGTTAGGAATTGTGGCTACATGTGTATATGTAAGACAGATATTTTTGTTCTTGTTGCTCTGGAAATCCCATATCAAATTATAAAGCAGAAAACTTCATGCATAATAGTTCAGTCATTGTGAGATGGTTTAAAATGAACTCTAGATTTTTTAAAATTTAATTTAATTTTGAAGAGTAAAACATAAGCAAAAATAAATAGAAAAGTGACAGAAACAGGGTAATATACAACAATATGTATGTTATAGATGTTCAAAACAAGAATACTTAATTGACAATGGTTGTTATGTTATCTAAATGAACTAGAGATTTTACTTTGAAAAAATAACTGTTTTTGTTGCTGAGATGAGACATCTGATACAGAGAGTTAAGGAGAGATGCATGATTTATCTCACAGTTTGTAAAGTTTGATTCGTAGTTGCTGGCTCCAAGGCAGGGTGGCTGACAGATTATTGCAGAGGAGGCAGACTGTGGCAGGCAGAAGGCGGCAAAGCAGCAAAGCAGTAGAGGCAGGAAGGGAGGCCACCAGCCTCCGTTCTGCCCCTTACATTCCATCAAGGCTACAACATGCCCCTAGAGCTGGTAGCACTCAGTTTCCAGGATATACCTTCCTATTATGCACACCAGAATGATACCAGACCAGTTAGTGAACCAATCACACACCTAAATCTCAGAATTTCACACTTGATCCCAGCAGCTCATATGCTAGATCCAGCCATCTTTGCAAAGCCCCAAATATGCTGCACAAGACTTTGGGAGGACAAAGCAGAGATTATGGGGTTTAGTTATGCTGCTGACTTGCCCATGCTGGGTTCAAAATTGTGATAATCCAGCCTCAGCCTCAGGAATACTGGCATTACCATCAAGGGACATTATACAAAGAACTTTATGCTCTTGTTCATTCATTCTTTCTTTGTTTTTGTTTCTTTTTTTTCTTTTTAAAATTTTATGTTTATTTTTAAAGTATACAAAATAGTGATTAAAAAGCATTAGAAACAAGATTTTACTAGATAAATTAATAATTCAGTAATTGTTGCTGTATTACATGGTGTTATCGTTAAATGAGTAGTTCAGATTACCAGATATAAATGTATAAGATTCTTATAAAGCAAAAAAAAGAAGTTATAAGAAATTCAAAAGCGAGCCCAGTTCCACAAAAAAAAAGAAAAAAAAAGAAATTCAAAAGAGAAAAAACATCAGAGTAAAAAATAAAAAAATTAAGCATAACTGCTCTTTTCAAAAGATCAGCAGAGATTGACAATACAATTATCCAAACTATTCTGCATATACATCTAAATATATTTCCCTTTCTTTTACCTGTCCTTTTCTTCATCCCAAATTTCCCTTCCCATTGAACAATATATTTCCCTTTCACAGAGGAATGGATCAAAAAAGATACGGTATTTTTACACAATGGAGTATTATTCAGCTATAAAATGTGATAAATTTGAGGCTTTTGTAGATAAATGGATGAAGCTAGAGACCATATTGGTAAGTGAAATAAATGAGATCCAGTTGTGCAAGCATCCTATTATCCTTTGAGTGTAAGAACCTCAAATAAGAATGAAAATCTAAATGGTTCTTTTTAAAAGCAAGAAATTTAATGTATTATCTTTTCTTTTGTGGATTTTACTAATGAATGTTACTCTGTAGTCTAAACTTTTCATTAACAAATTAATATTTAACATTAAACACAATCTAAAATTTAAATCATAAATTTAGATCTCATTGCTCCCATAAAGGGAATGAAAACACCAAATCTCTGCAGATATTGGCATTTATGAGGACAGTTCACTTATATTCTATAACACAGTGCTTACTCCTCTCTAGTTTATTGATCCTTATCTGAGGAGTAATTTGTACATTTGCATGTTTTGCTTATAAAACAAAAATTATTTCAAGTATTTATCACTCATTTAACAGAGCAGATTAAACAAATACTTCCATTGTGGATTCAGTGCTGTGTCTGTGGATCCTTTGATCACTGTGACTCAAAGGAGGACTTCTCTTTTCACCAAGGAATATTTACATCCTGGATTCCTCTCCCATATAAGAAACTAGGTGAAATATTTAAACAGCTTATTTGAGAAAATAAATGAAAAGAAATGATCAGAGATAGATAAGGTCATTCCTAGGATCGCCCTGACTTTTCAAACACGATGCATTCAGAGGAAATTAGGCAGAATATACCGGTTTCTTAGAACCAGTTTCTTAAAATTTAAACAATAACAGGACAGTGTTTGTAGAATGTAACTCAGCTGAAATCTGCTGGAATACTAGAGAAAAGTAGGCAGATAAAGAGTTCAATGATCCTGAAATACTTTACATAAAATAAGTTATAGGATATTGCCATCAATATATAAAATTACAACATGTCAGAAAAAAATAATAGAGGAGAGAAAACAGTAAACTTTCAAAAGCTCATACATATCTAGAGAAATTTCAAATTCCATATCTCCACTTATGGAGAGTTCCCATTGAACACATGTGACGTTCAATAGGAAGTCAAGCAGAGGTACAGCAGTATTGTAGCAGACTATACTCACACTACACTCAAGGCTTCGTAAGACGTGGCTCATGGAAACTTGAAAGCAAATCTCAAAACTGAAGTGATTTGTAAAGTACATAAATGTTTTCAGAATCCAATCGAGTGCCATTTAATGATATAATTCACATTTGTCATCATCCATTCAAAATCTAAAAGCAAATGGAAAGGTGGAAGGAGGAAGACATGAATCATAATTGAAGAAAAATAGGCAGTTGAAATGGAGGCAAAATTTCCAGAAGTGATCATGGCATATATGAATATAAATTTATATCACTTTGTTTTTCACAATAGTAATGTCACCAGGTTTGAGGGTGCTAGAATCTCCTTCTAGAAATGGCTTATAGGTTCTTTCCATCATGAGCAAAGAATTGGTCAAGACAAGTGTAAAGAGTATCAAGGTTTTAATATTTATTAAAGGAAGGAAAGAATGGCCTATACAGAAATATTTCAAACCAAGTAAAAGTAGGAAAAATTTCACACTACAGCATGAGGGTGGACTACTGTGGGAGTTACAAGAGCACAGAGCTCCAGGACCACTAGCGTCCTCCTATAACCCACTCCTCAGGCTGACATTATCTCTGAGGCACCCGATTGGAAACCAGCTCAAGTGCTACTGAAGAGTCTACACAGAGGCCTTTGGGAAGTGTCCTGTGCATGTAGAACTGTATTTACCAGATTAACTTTTATTTTTATTTTTCTTTCTTTTTTGTTTTGGTGGGGGAAATACCTGGAATCAAACTGAGGATTTTACACTTGCCAGCAGATCTTGTACTACTCAGCTAAATTCCTAGCCTGTGTCCCAGTATTTTATAACTAAAAAGTCATGCCTACTTCCCAAGTCAACTCTCCTGCCTCAGTGAAATACAACAGATAAGTAAAATGACTTCATTAGGCTGTATATGAAAAGGATTTTTCTTGCTTTGTTTTGTTTCTTTTCCTCTTGTCTCTTCTTTTCTCCTCTTGTCTCACCTTGTCTTCCCATTAGTTTACAAAATATGTATCTGTCTTGGCATGAATTAGCATAATGGAAACTGCACTGTAGTTGAAAATGGAAGATGAGATGGAAAGGAATTTTTTTTAAGTATCTTATTTGAATGTCATCATTTGTTTTTCTGTGTGTGTGGTTTAAATACGAAAGATGGACTAGTGTTTCTCAGAGCTTTGTTCCTGCTATTTTGGAACTTATATTCTCAATGGGGGAAGCTAACAGTAAGTATATAAAGAATTAAACAGGATAGAGACACCTAAGTGACATGAGTAATTAAATAAATATATCAGAGCAGCATAACACTTTGAATGCATGGAAAAAGAAGTACAGAAGCAGTATTTAGTAGCGTGATTTTACAAATGATTTTCTAGAAAATGACATTGAAATCTACTCTACTGGCAATAGCAAAAACATTCCCAAGCAAAGATAAACCTGGTGTCACTGAGAAACAAAAAAAGTGAACCATTTTCGCTAAGCCCTAGAGAATGAGGAATGTAAGAGGATGAGGGATATGAGAGAGACCCCAGAGACAGCAAGGAGGGGACAAATATCATGGCATGCGTGGGCTATGGAGCCAGGGTCAAGAGATTGGAACCTGAGCAAAACAAAGTAAAACAAAATTTTTAACACAGTGAGAACCTATTGGAGAGTTCCAGATATAAGGATAGAGGTGTTTACTATTGTCAAAACTATTTCTGTAGATCCAGAGTTTACAGTCAATTTCCCATTATTGAAACATGGGCTTTTCCTGAGTGAATTAAGCATGATGCTTCATAAGAGAAAGATATAGGGCTGAGATAAATTAAAGTCTCCAGTTCATGAAAAGAAATTCCATGGCAGAAAATCTTATAGTTTGAATTCAGTGTACAAGGAGACAGTTTGATAAACTTGGTTTAGGTGCTTTAGAAAATCAACTGCAGATTATTTCAGTAGTTGAGGGAAAGGTGATGTTGAAATGGCAGGCTGTTAAAGAGAAGAGAAGAGAATGACAGTTTGAATTTGGGGCTTAAACAGAGGATTTTGAAGATTAAGAGATTAGATGAAGGTCTAGACCAAAAGCTATTAAGTGTAATAAACTTTTAGTTGGAACAAGCAGTGTTTAATAGTGACATTATTGAGAGAAAAAAGAAATATTAAAAAATAGTCTTTGAACCCAGAGAAATCTGTGGACTTGAGGTAATGATCATCTGAATAACATGATAACATGGAATTCTGAAGACATTGTGGTACTGGGAATATTTTCAGCCATGATCGGGCGATATAAGATATTGAAATCATGGAAGCAGATGGGGTCTTCTGAAAGACACTACAGATGACAAGATGGACAATCAGAATGAGGGAAAAGTCACTGAGAATAAGATGCTGTGCAATTTGCAAAGTAGTATAGAGAGCAGCAAAGAGGTTGGATAAAATACAGAAAATTAAAAACACATACAGTTCAGTCACAAAGATCAATTTTAAAATAAGTTTCTGAATGTCATAGTGAAATTAAAGCTAGCGGATGAATTTGAAGAAATAGTATTGATAACACTGATAAGAGCAGTCTTACAGGAAGGCAGATAGATACAGAGTTCCGTATGCTGCAAAGGAAACTCCAGGAGGAAATGGCGATGGTGTGGACACTCCTATGGAGACTGGCTTTAGGAACACAACAGAATGAAGCAAACAGAAAGATTTTTGTACCCAAAAGGGAAGTGTGATGATATTGCAAATCTTGCTCCATTTTAGCCAACTGATTGTTTTATTCATTCAGTAAGACAATATACTTATTAGTAGATACAATCAATGATTCCTAATGACATTTAGGCATTAGATAAAATGAAATGAATTTATTAGTCTGACTCTATCTACATTCTCATAAGACTGTTCTTCTCAGTGTCACCCAATACTATTTCTCCAAATTCATCCAACTATCTTTTAATTTTTCTATGACATTCAGAAAGTTACTTTTTAATTGACCTTTAATATATAAGTGATTACACTGTGGAATTTAATAGACTGAATATGAATAAAAGGCAAACATTGTATAGATGTTATTTCTCAAAACATTATAGCAATATGTTTTCAAATATACTGAAAATGCAGAAATACATATTACCTATTTCATAAGTTGAAAATATTATGTTCAAATACAGAAGAGATTAATTTTATA
>NW_004524718.1:660471-663987 GCF_000260255.1 Octodon degus
AAAAATTATAAGACTATTTTCTGGTAAAGAGTATTGTATAACTTTATCTGTAGGTAGGTCCTTACGTGTATATGTATGTCTGTGTGCCCAGGGTTAATGGGGACAGTAAGGAAATGTGCACAGAAACTAAAATGAAAAATGAGAGCAACACCTACCTTAAAATATTTTGGCCAAAAAGGAGCAGGGCATTTGATTGTAAACATCAGAGCCAGAGAAATGTTTCTGCAGGACACAACTTCTCCCTATGGTGAATACGATCATTATGTATATCTCAATTTTAATGATAAGTTTAATAAGAGAATGTGGTATCTTCAAGATGCCCAACATGAGGAAGGAATAAAGTAAAAGGTGGACAATAGAAAGAGAAAAGAAAATTAGTATTCTCAGTCAACAATGAGTATTTACAGTGTTTGAGCTAAGAATGTCATTACCTTTCAAAAATTAATTGATGTCAAATTACTGAAGGTCCTAAATCATTTGCTACAAGAATTTGACATCTAATTTTAAGTGGTTGAGAGCAACTGGGAATTGTGAAAAAGGTAAGTGGCAAAATTAGATTGGTGCTAGTGGAGGAAATTCTAATGAACTTATAATGGATAGATTGGACAGGGACTAAAATTGACCTGAAAAAACTAAAATAGTACTGCAGAAATTCATGTTTAATTTCCAACAAGTACTTGAAGTGAAAATAGACTTTTAAACCAAAAAGTTTCAATATTTTCAAGTATTAATCTGTGGCTAAAATGAATATATATACACATATATATGAAAAAATATATGTTTTGTACATACACATCTTTTACAGATATATAATCTTTTATAGGTATGACATAATATGATGGAGCTTAAAATTCTCCATTGATGTTTTATTTAGAATTTAATTTTACATGTTTATAATTCCTAATAAATTACTTATAGATTAAAATACATTTTATTGAATCTCAATGAAGTGGCACATGCCTGTAATCTCAGTACTCTGAGAGGCTGTGGTAGGAAAATTGCAAGATATAGTCCAGGTTGGAGAATTTAGTGAATTAGTGAGGCCCTGTCTCAAAAGAACAAAAACTTTGGGTAATATAGCTGAGTTCTGAGGCCCTGAGTTCAATCCCTTGTACCACAGGAGAAAAACATTAGTTGTTTTGAAGAGGCAAATGATAACGCCTTTAATAATAATCTCATAAAATATACAGGCTAATATATCATTCAAAATGGATTAAACTATGATATATTATGCTGATTTTGTACATTAAGTCTATTTAGAATTATATGTATATTTTGAGTTACATGTGATACAGTGTGGCAGCCAAAATCACCCATACCTTAAAAACTTAGCTTTCAGCTAAAAACACATTTGTGCTTAAATCCAGAATTTAACACATTCATTTCTAAGAAATCATATTAACCTTTAATTCAAAAAGTATTTCATTTACACTTCAGAGGCAGGTGGCCCTTTGACTTGTATTTTTGTGGCACAATGATGACAACCAAGCCAAACCCAAAGCCATCTGCCAGGGCCCAGGAGATTTCAGCAGTTATTGCTTCCATAGGGTATGAGGTCAACACTAAGTGAGATATGAATCAATGAATACTCAGGAGGAAGGAAAATTGTCTCTAGTAGAAACTATGAGCTGTCAACATAATTAGCAAGCAAAATGAAGAAATGGGCTCTGGAGGCTGCGTTGCCCATCGGGAATTGATCCCCTTTGGGAGCTGAGTTGTAGCTAAGTAGCGCATGGGACAGAGGCATTTTTTAATTGGTTCTTTCCAGATATAGTATTTAAAGATTTGAAGCCTAGGAACTTTTAGTGTCAAACAACTGCAACTCTAAAGATAATGTCTTTCATCCCAAAGTGCCGCAATTCATTGCAATACTTTAAAGCAGTTTCCTGTTTTTATAGATTTGGTGATATCCACCCAATAACTTTTGTAATAAGCATGATAAAATATCTTATTTTAAAATTTCTTTCACATCAATTTTCCTAAGTAGTGAGTTTTGCTGGTTCAAACATATTAATTCTCATTTCACAAGGTCCAACAAGTGCCTGTTTCACTTATCAGGTCATATTTCCATCAAGGAGCATATTTAATTCATAGAAAAAAGATGTTCCTATGCAAACATACTGACTTTTGAAAACTGAAATCCCCCTTGTCTATTTTTGTGTCAGGCTTGAAGAGACTTCTGGTTTTTAAAATAAAATTCATGAAATACAGCAACCAGCGTTGAATTTCTATTTGTTTGCTGAAACTTGATGTCATTTCTAAATGTTTTTACTATTTTGTATTGTCTTTAGACCATAACAGTAAAAAAGATTAGACTCATACAAAATACAAATACTCGTAACATTGCAAATATGCTATAGAATTTGTATATTTTTGCTGCACTTTGACAAGATATGATATAGGTGCCCTATACCCAATCCCTCTTCACTTTTAATTCTTAAGAATGACTACAGAGTACACTGATAATGTAATATCCTGAGGTATAGAGGGATTGAAAAACAGCAGTGTCCCTATTCCAGGGCTTTCCTTCTGGCTTGGACCTCACTAGCCCAGTCTGTTTAGTTGCCCAAGGGGGCTTCATACCCAGGAAGCTTATTCACCAGCTGCTTCCCTGAGGGCTTAGTGATGGGGAGACTTCATCTGCTTCTGGGAGGCTTTTCTGCTTCCTGGGGACCAACTTTCAATGAATCCCAAATCTCCTCTGCCGCTTGTCATCTACCTATAGTGATAAGCCATCTCCATGCAGTGGGGGTTGGGAGCTTCTCTCATGAGACTCAGACAGCTTGGTAAGCTTCGCACAGAGAACCTGTTTCATATGTAACGATCAACAAATTATTATTGGTATTTTTATCAAGTAATAAAGTGCTTTCATTCACTTTATTTTAGTATAAAGCCATTACATCTATTTTTTAAACTATTATTTTATGAAGCTATGGCTTCATTCCAGAGGCTTAGGCACACTAGGCGTGTGTATTACCACTGATGGACACCAAGGCACTTCCATTCTTAGTCATAAACAAAGTTAGTCATGTTATTTTTCCTACTTTGTAGCAGAAAAACAAATAAATAAAACTAAAAAAGAAGAAAATTGATTTGCGTTCTGAGGGTTTTCTTCAGGGTATACTTTATTTTTTTGGAATAAGTCACAGATATTTTTGATTATTGTGATCTGTTATTATTTTGATCAGTAGTGATTTACAAGCTCAGCATTTTCTAGGAAATTGTTGTCACGGTTTCTTTTCTTTCTTTTTTTAGGGTTTTCATGTAATTTATCGTTTGAGGCAGGGTCATTCTTTTTTTTCCATAATTTTATTGATAAACAAATAACAATGACACAGTTTCAAATCAAATCTCTAGGACAGTTTCAATAACTAACACACTGCATACATTCTTCTTAGTGGTTAATTGCTGTACAAGATGTGGACTTGAGATCCTATTTACAAACACCATTAGAACAAATCATTCTATTCATTAAGAGAATGCAACTATATATCTATCCTAACCACTTTGAATACA